>NC_083587.1:58009737-58309737 GCF_027579695.1 Neoarius graeffei
GCTTACCTATTGTAGATTCAGTCTTCCCAGCCTGGTGCAGGTCTACAATTTTGTTTCTGGTGTCCTTTGACAGCTCTTTGGTCTTGGCCATAGTGGAGTGTGACTGAGGTTGTGGACAGATGTCTTTTTATACTGATAACGAGTTCAAACA
Source organism: Neoarius graeffei (assembly GCF_027579695.1). Lineage (NCBI taxonomy): Eukaryota > Metazoa > Chordata > Actinopteri > Siluriformes > Ariidae > Neoarius > Neoarius graeffei. The sequence continues at coordinate 58,009,889 of NC_083587.1, forward strand.
GGTGCCATTAATACAGGTAACGAGTGGAGGACAGAGGAGCCTCTTAAAGAAGAAGTTACAGGTCTGTGAGAGCCAGAAATCTTGCTTGTTTGTAGGTGACCAAATACTTATTTTACCGAGGAATTTACCAATTAATTCATTAAAAATCTTTCAATGTGATTTCCTGGATTCTTTCCCCCCATTCTGTCTCTCATAGTTGAAGTGTACCTATGATGAAAATTACAGGCCTCTCTCATCTTTTTAAGTGGGAGAACTTGCACAATTGGTGGCTGACTAAATACTTTTTTTGCCCCACTGTATAAGGACCCTGAGTAACACACAAGCTGTGTCTGACACCACTCACTCATTCATTACTCCCTACTCACTATCTAGGGAATTCTATACAGAGGACTATATCTCTGAGTGAGCTCATTGGTAAAATGAAAAAAAAAAAACCCTTTCGGACACTACTTCGCCACGCTGTTATTCACGTCACTACTGTCGCACAATTAAAACGTGCCAGATCAGTCGGCTGGTGGGTCTTCAAAATAATAAATACACGCATGCATTTTTGTGATAAATCCATATTATACTGAGCATATAATTTCCCACATCAATAAATACAAAGTACTTTGTGCCTGCTGCATCTTTCAGTTCTTTTAAATCAAGACTGAATACTTTCTTTCTTCTTTGTCGCTGCCTTTTATTAAATCAAATTTGAGGCTTTTGATTAATTCCTCACTCTGCACTGGAACTTTTATTTTTGTATTTTATCTGCCTTATTCTACTTTAGCTTATTTTCTCTTCTCTTACTATTTTTAACTGTACTTGAATGTATTATTATATATTATTTTCTAGTTATATATTCTCTCATTGCTGCACCGGGTGCTTCTCTCTGTCGTCTGCAATTTTTCTTTCAGCGCGACCGCAATGCATGATGGTACGGTGTCTTGCAAAAGTATTCATCCCCCTTGGTGTTTCTCCTGTTTTGCCGCATTACAAGATGGAATTAAAATGGATTTTTGGAGGGTTAGCACCGTTTGATTTACACAACATGCCTACCACTTTAAAGGTGCCAATTGTTGTTTTATTGTGACACAAACAATAATTAAGATGAAAAACAGAACTCTGGAGTGTGCATAAGTATCCCCCCCTCCAAAAGTCAATACTTTGTAGAGCCACCTTTTGCTGCAATTACAGCTGCAGGTCTCTTGGGTTATGTTTCTATTAGCTTAGCACATCTAACCACTGGGATTTTTGCCCATTCCTCAAGGCAAAACTGCTCAAACTCCTTCAAGTTAGATGGGTTGTGTTGGTGTACAGCAATATTCAGGTTATGCCACAGATTCTCACTTGGATTAAGGTCTGGGCTTTGACTAGACCATTCTAAGACATTTAAATGTTTCCCTTTAAACCACTCCAGTGTAGGTTTAGCATTATGTTTAGGGTCCTGCTGGAACATGAACCTTCGTCCCAGTCTCGAACCTCTGGCCGAATCAAACAGGTTTTCCTCCAGAATTGCCCTGTATTTAGTGCCATCCATCTTTCCTTCCATGCTGACCAGCTTTCCTGTCCCTGCAGATGAAAAATATCCCCACAGCATAATGCTGCCATCATGCTTCATTGTAGGAATGGTGTTCTCAGGGTGTTGGGTTTGCGCCACACATGGCATTTCCCATGACGGCCAAAAAGAGCTATTTTTGTCTCATTTGACCAGAAAACCTTCCATGTGTTTGGGGAGTCTGCCACATGCTATAGGGCAAACTCAAAATGTGTTTTCTTAAGCAATGACTTTTTTTTCTGGCCACTCTTCCATAAAGCCCCGCTCTGTGGAGTGTACGGCTTAAAGTGGTCCTATGGACAGATACTCCCATCTCTGCTGTGGATCTTTGCAGCTCCTTCAGTGTTCTCTTTGGTGTCTTTGTTGCATCTCTGATTAATGCCCTCCTTGCCTGGTCTGTGAGTTTTGATAAGCGGCCTTCTCTTGTCAGGTTTGTAGTGGTACCATATTTTTTCTATTTTGCGATAATGGATTTAATGGTGCTCGGTGAGATATTCAAAGTTCGGGATTTTTTTATAACCCAACCCTGATCTATACTTCTCCACAACTTTGTCTCTGACCTGTTTGGAGGCTCCTTGGTTTTCAAGTTGCTCGCTTAGTAATGTTGCAGAGTCAGGGTCCTTCCAGAACAGGTTGATTTATACAGACGTCATGTGACGGATCAGATCATGTGACACTTTGATTGCACTCAGGTGGATCTTAATCAACTAATTATGTGACTTATGAAGTGAATTGGTTGGATCAGTTCTTGTTTAGGGGTTTCATACAAAAGGGGGTGAATACTTATGCACACTCCAGATTTCTGTATTTTCATCTTAATTATTGTTTGTGTCACAATAAAAAAAAAAAAGAAAAGATAAATTGCACCTTTAAAGTGGTCGGCATGTTGTGTAAATCAAATGGTGCTAACCTCCCAAAAATCCATTTTAATTCCAGCTTGTAATGCGACAAAACAGGAAAAACACCAAGGGGGATGAATACATTTGCAAGATACTGTATATATTGCTTGGTTAGTTACCATCGGTTGTACACTACTTTTCATGGTGCATTGTGGGATACTATGAGTCCACTATATACAGTGGTGCTTGAAAGTTTGTGAACCCTTCAGAATTTTCTATATTTCTGCATAAATATGACCTAAAATATCATCAGATTTTCACATAAGTCCTAAAAGTAGATAAAGAGAACCCAGTTAAACAAATGAGGCAAAAATATTATACTTAGTCATTTATTTATTGAGGAAAATGATCCAATATTACATATCTGTGAGTGGCAAAAGTATGTGAACCTTTGCTTTCAGTATCTGGTGTGACCCCCTTATGCAGCAATAACTGCAACTAAACATTTCTGGTAACTGTTGATCAGTCCTGCACACCGGCTTGGAGGAATTTTAACCCATTCCTCCGTACAGAACAGTTTCAACTCTGGGATGTTGGTGGGTTTCCTCACATGAACTGCTCGCTTCAGGTCCTTCCACAACATTTCGATTGGATTAAGGTCAGGACTTTGACTTGGCCATTCCAAAACATTAACTTTATTCTTCTTTAACCATTCTTTGGTAGAACGACTTGTGTGCTTAGGGTCGTTGTCTTGCTGCATGACCCACCTTCTTTTGAGATTCAGTTCATGGACAGATGTCCTGACATTTTCTTTCAGAATTCACTGGTATAATTCAGAATTCATTGTTCCATCAATGATGGCAAGCCGTCCTGGCCCAGATGCAGCAAAACAGGCCCAAACCATGATACTACCACCACCATGTTTCACAGATGGCATAAGGTTCTTATGCTGGAATGCAGTGTTTTCCTTTCTCCAAACATAATGCTGCTCATTGAAAGCAGAAAGTTCTATTTTGGTCTCATCCGTCCACAAAATATTTTTCCAATAACCTTCTGGCTTGTTTACATGATCTTTAGCAAACTGCAGATGAGCAGCAATGTTCTTTTTGAAGAGCAGTGGCTTTCTCCTTGCAATCCTGCCATGCACACCATTGTTGTTCAGTGTTCTCCTGATGGTGGACTCATGAACATTAACATTAGCCAATGTGAGAGAGGCCTTCAGTTGCTTAGAAGTTACCCTGGGGTCCTTTGTGACCTCACCGACTATTACACACCTTGCTCTTGGAGTGATCTCTGTTGGTCAACCACTCCTGGGGAGGGTAACAATGGTCTTGAATTTCCTCCATTTGTACACAATCTGTCTGGCTGTGGATTGGTGGAGTCCAAACTCTTTAGAGATGGTTTTGTAACCTTTCCCATCCCATGCTAGATTGGCGATGTGCCCAGGGTAAACTAAACGATTCCTAATGATAATAAATGATTCCTTTTCAATTTCTACTTAACAGATGTTTTTCATTAGCACATTACCAATTTATATGATTGCTAAGGGGGCGGCACGGTGGTGTAGTGGTTAGCGCTGTCGCCTCACAGCAAGAAAGTCCGGGTTCGAGCCCTGTGGGCGGCGAGGGCCTTTCTGTGTGGAGTTTGCATGTTCTCCCCGTGTCCACGTGGGTTTCCTCCGGGTGCTCCGGTTTCCCCCACAGTCCAAAGACATGCAGGTTAGGTTAACTGGTGACTCTAAATTGACCGTAGGTGTGAATGTGAGTGTGAATGGTTGTCTGTGTCTATGTGTCAGCCCTGTGATGACCTGGCGACTTGTCCAGGGTGTACCCCGCCTTTCGCCCGTAGTCAGCTGGGATAGGCTCCAGCTTGCCTGCGACCCTGTAGGACAGGATAAAGCGGCTAGAGATAATGAGATGAGATGAGATGATTGCTAAGTAAAGATCAATGACTCTGACTAGCTTTCCTCAGAAAAAAAAATAGCCTCAATGAAGCTGTAGCTCATACCGGCCACTGTTGTTGTGTGTGAGTTTGAAATCCAATTAACCCTGTAGGAGGAGTCACGATTTTTGTGAAATTGCACGTGACCCCTGTGTAGCTGCATCCATAGCAGGTGGCGCCACCTGGTGAACAACTCTTATTGGAATATGTCTTTAGAGTCTTCTGGGTGAGTTTCAGTGAAAACATTCGAGCAGTTTACGAACAGTAGTGTTTGGTGTGATGAGTCACCCAAAAATTTCAAAATGCCCATAAAATTGTAAATATGACAGGTGGCACCACTATCTTTACAATTTTTATACAAACCAACATGGGGGACATTCCATACAAGTTTGATCAAAATCTGATCACCCCTGTAGGAGGAGTAGCAATTTTCATGAAATTGGATGTGACCCTTCTGCAGCCTCATCCATTGTAGGTGACACCACCTGGTGAACAATTCTTATTGGAATATGTCTTTAGATTCTTCTGGGCGAGTTTCAGTGATAACGTCCGAGCAGTTTACGAAAAATAGCGTTTAATGTGACGAGTCACCCAAAAATTTCAGACGCCCATAAAATTGTAAATATGGCAGGTGGCGCCACCGCCTTGACAACTTTTATGCACACCGACCTGGGGAACATTGTATGCGAGTTTGATCAAAATCTGATCAATCCTGTTGGAGGAGTAGCGATTTTTGTAAATTGTGGACGGACGACGATGACAACGGACGGACGATACGTGACCACATAAGCTCATCCGGCCTGGTTTATGGCTGGATGAGCTGAAAAAAATTGGCCAGGATTCATTTTCGAGCTCAACTCATATTTTTGATCTGAGTCGATTGCCTTGACTCACTGAAAATAATAATTTTTCAAAGTGTGAAAATCTTCTTTACTTGGCTGACGGGGTTGGAACCTGATGTGGTTTTGGGCTGCTGTCGAACAAATGCCTCACAGTTCAACACGCTGTGCATTCTGACATGCTTTTCTGCTCACCGTGTTTGTAAAGAATGCTTAGTTGACCATGCTGTAGCTTTCCTGTCAGCGCAAACCTGTCAGGCCGTTCTTATCTAACTTCATTCATCAACAAGGCGTTTCTACACACAGACAATCAGTATTACGGAGGATTGAAAGAGACAATGCGGAACGGAAAAACATTATTCTTTCCAAGCATGACTGAATATTCAAGTGGAAATGCAAAAACACAGTGGTCGTGCCTATCAGAATCTCATCTCATTATCTCTAGCCGCTTTATCCTGTCCTACAGGGTCGCAGGCAAGCTGGAGCCTATCCCAGCTGGCTACGGGCAAAAGGCAGGGTACACCCTGGACAAGTCGCCAGGTCATCACAGGGCTGACACAGACAACCATTCACACTCACATTCACACCTACGGTCAATTTAGAGTCACCAGTTAACCTAACCTGCATGTCTTTGGACTGTGGGGGAAACCGGAGCACCCGGAGGAAACCCACGCGGACACGGGGAGAACATGCAAACTCCACACAGAAAGGCCCTCGCCGGCCACGGGGCTCGAACCCGGACCTTCTTGCTGTGAGGCGACAGCGCTAACCACTACACCACCGTGTCGTCCGCCTATCAGAATTTGATTTGATATTTAAAAAAAAAAAATATATATATATATATATATATATAAAACCATATGTTAATATTATCCTGACTTCAAGTATAATGGCATAATGAAAATTCAGAAGACATTTAGATGTGGGGAAAAAGCCTTTGTACATGTCGAATATTTTAAATAAGCCGTTTTTATAAGTAGGATTTTTTTTTTTTAGCAGAGTCTAAAAACAAAGGGAAATTCAAAATCCTGAAAGATGACTCTCGGATAATGAACTCTTTCAGCAGCAATTCATAAGCGTTAATCGTGTGGACTTTTAAAATGGGAAGTGCTTCAGAATGCAATTACTAAGAGTGTGTAATGCTTCATGTTATGCTAATGCTAGCTGGGAGACTAACACTTGTTTTTCTCTGCTCTGCTTGCATCAGTGTGTGTACTGTGTGTCTGTGTGTGTGCGCGTAGTGTGTGTATGCGTAAGGCTTCACGTTTCACACTTAGCAACGTGGACGTGTATCGATTACAAAAATGTCATCTTCGTCCCTGCAGACATCATTTTTCTTTCGCGTCTTATTATGATCGACACATCTGAGAGACGAGATGGGAGTCTGAGCAAGAGCGAAATTCTCACTCGCTCGCTTTCTTTCCTTCTCACAGCCAAAAACGCACATCGCACTAATGCATCAAGGTCATGGCAGGATCTGTGACAGTCAGTAGGGTTTTAGTGATGGATGGAGCATCTGTTTCCCAGAGGCAGAGAGTCAGGGTGTGTGTTAAGCCCATGTGAACCCTCCTCCAGTACCAGGAGTTCTGCAATCACATCTGGATTTGGTTCAATTCCACTGGGTCTGACTGCACACATCATCTGTAAAAAATTATTTTAAAAAACAGAGGACTGGGTTTCAAGCAAAAACACTTTCCTATATTTCTGTGAAACATTGTGGCATCGTTTCTAATATGAGGCTGTATTTGTGCAAGACGAGCGATGATTCAGTGATGTGACTCAGTGATTCACTGACTCACTGCTTCAAAACGTTATGTTTTGGATTGAAATTTCTTCTAAAAAAAAAGTCTGAAAAATCATTTTTAAACACTAATTTTATAGTTTCATCCTTCATTTTTTTATGAAGGAGGTGTGGCCAGCAAGTCACAATGATGGAGGCGTGGCTTGTGTGCCTATCAGTCAGAATGTAGCTGCATTCCCAGTATGCCTATGAGTCCTAGTGAAGAGGTGTGGCCTGTGTGCCTATTAGTCAAAGTAAAGAGGTGTGCCTGTCACTCTCCTTGAAGAGGTGTGGTGTCGCTAAGGAGGCATGTCCTGTGTGCTTGTCAGTCCTACTGAAGAGGTGTGGCCTTTGTGAATGTCAGTTGCAGTAAAAGAGGTGTGGCCCGTATGCATGTCAGTCCTAGTGAAGAGGTGTGGCCTTTGTGAATGTCAGTTGCCGTAAAGGAGGAGTGGCCTGTATGCATGTCAGTCCTAGTGAAGAGGTGTGGCCTTTGTGAATGTCAGTTGCAGTAAAGGAGGCATGGCCTGTATGCATGTCAGTCCTAGTGAAGAGGTGTGGCCTTTGTGAATGTCAGTTGCAGTAAAGGAGGCATGGCCTGTATGCATGTCAGTCCTAGTGAAGAGGTGTGGCCTTTCTAAATGTCAGTTGCCGTGAAGGAGGAGTGGCCTGTATGCATGTCAGTCCTACTGAAGAGGTGTGGCCTTTGTGAATGTCAGTTGCAGTAAAGGAGGCATGGCCTGTATGCATGTCAGTCCTAGTGAAGAGGTGTGGCCTTTCTAAATGTCAGTTGCCGTGAAGGAGGTGTGACCTCTGTGTCTGTCAGGCCAGGGGAATAGGCGTGGCTTCTGTCAGCTTAACTTCTTAAGTGCTTTTCTGCCAGAAAATTTCTTATTTCATTCATTCGAATGCCATTACATATGTTCTATGTCGTTTGTACGATGATATCACACTAGCCAAATGTTATCAGGGTAACCATGGCAACCACTGGATCATCTTACAAATGAAGTTACACATGATACTGCTGCTAATCACAGCTGTTTAAAGCTTATCAGGACTTGTTAGCATTATATAAATGTACTCATGCTAATTGCTCTGCCCTGGTTTACAGTCGTTGTTGGCCACATGAGCTGATTTGGGTTGAAGTACTCATGCAAGTCCTGGCTGTGTGGTCTGTCATTACTCACTCGGCCAGACCACACGACGTCCACCTCACTTCAAACCTAAACACACCATCACCAATCGAGTGCAAGCCCACTTTCTCAGAAGTGCAGGGGAATCCCGAGTGTGTGTTTAGCCACGTCCCAAAGTTAAGCTCTTCGGGACGAAGTGTGCTTTCTGGACAGCACTCGTTCCCTGGCGACAATTTCCTGAGGGTTTAGAGTACTTGTCCTGAGAGAGTCATGCAATAGAAGTAAAGATTTACTGTGCGGCTAAAGCCGGCCGGACGTTTTCCACATTATGGCTCAGTGGAAACGTATTATGGCAACGTTGTAAAAAACAGGCTCATGCAATGGGCATGGTGTCAGAATAGCACCATAACGACCCAGCTTTAATCCAAATGGCTCTCCTCCAACAGCCATGTCGGAGTTTATAAAACGTGGATTGCAACACACACACACACACACACACACACACACACACACACACACACACAAGTTCTCCAATATAACACACCCTGTTGGTTATGGGAGTTTTGCAAGGGTCCATGTTAGAAAACATGTCTAAAGCAAAGTGCGTTTGTGTAAAACTAAGAAGCTTATAAAATAACTCTGTAATTCAGACTTCTATCTGTTCTCCTCTTCAGAAAATGTGAACTATAAGTTACTCTATTGTAGGCTTCTGCACAGACCCTTTAAGGGTTCCCCAGAAGGACAGCCAAAGAACCCTTCAGGAACCCTATTTCCTGAAAGTGAACATTCACCAATCTAGTCCTTGAAAACAATGGTTCTTCAAGGGTTCTTTGAGGGTTAACTAGATAATCAAGAGTGTTTATCTTCCCCCCAAAAAAAGTCCTATTTGGAACTGTTCAAAGAATCATTCAGGAACCCTTTTTTCTAAAAATATACCAATCTAAACTCTTTTTAAAAAAAAGGATGTTCAAGGATTCTTTAGGCCATTATTAAAAAATGTTCTGTTTCCGGTCCACCAGCCAGGTGAGTGCCGTTTGTGCGGTTGAAATTTTTTTTTTTAACGCCGGTTTTTCGACATTTTTTTCGGGTTCGTAAATCTAAAATTGAACTTGATATTTCCGCATTCCCAGGGCTTTCCACTAAGGCTCATACTAGCCAACCATGACAAATAAGTAGCCGCCGGGGTGGGGGGGAGTAAACACAAAATAAACTCCTGTGCACGCAGTTCCCAGGATTAAATGTATTTTCCACAGACCATTTATTTATTCACTTTACTCAAATACAAAGTAAAATGGCAGTAAATCTTCTTTCTTTTCTTGCGTATTGCATCATGAGGCGTTCCTGGCTTGTAAATCTCTTATTTTCAGTGCATGACACATTCAAGCAGCTGAGCATGCTATGAATTAACAACGACAACGGTCTGCAGTGGTGGCTACACAATTACACACTCAGCGAACATTTCTCCATTTGTGTATGAAAATACACTCCAACCACTCAGTTTGGTTTCATTTACAACCAACGGTGTCTTTTGATGCCAGCATGTAATTGAACGAGAGAAGACTGGTTTACCGGAGACAAAATAAGTGTCATCTCTGCTTCTGTTCCCTCCGACACACTACTGCCTCCGCCGCGTGCGCGCGCACTCTGAACTGAATCAGCTCTGCGCATGCGCCGTGCGGCACAAAAAAATGGCAGCCACCATGAAGGAAGGGAGATCCGGAGTTTTCAAACATTTGCTGAAGTGTGAAATCGCAAAATGGTATTCTAGCGAACAACAAAATAGTAAAGATTCAAAAAAACAAATCATTCAGTGATCATTTTAATAGTGTAATTTCATCTGAACTCGGCCTAACGGTCGATTTAGAACTACAAAAAAGTCCGTGTGTCGGACATTTTAAGTACCTTTGTAAAAGTTTTGCAAATGTTGCAGTCAGCATTTAAAATGCTAACTTAAAGGACCCATGGCATGGTGGTTTGTTGATGCTTTAAACAGGCTCGTGGAGGCTTCCGGATGTTATATCCGCAGCCTTTCTCGAAATGAACCCTCGGCACGTAGATATAGCCTCCTGGGAGAAAGCCCCATTTCAGCGCTTTTCCCAGTGCGTCGTTTTGCTAATGAGAAGCAGGAGGCGGGGAAGGGTAGAGGGTGGGGGCGGGTCTTATCGTTAATATTCATGACATGTAAACGTGTTACCTCTGATTGGCTAACAGCACTGTGACGCTACCTCCAGTGGGTCAGAACAAGCGGATGTGGGTGTCTTACTATGGCGAGAGAGAAGGAACAAACCGCGAAGGGAAAAATACCGCGCGCTGACGTCATTAAGGTGCGACGCGAGGAAATAAAATAAATTCAACAAATGTTTGGGTTTTTACTGAACAAACAAACAAATAAAATGAACGAGTGACTTAAAAAAAGAATGTGGGTGTCTTTGTAAAAACTGTTTTGATTGGCTATTATAACAGAGCATGCTGCATGCTTTTTGGTTTTGTAGCGCAGAGTACCTGGCTAACTGCAGGAAGCGGTTAGCTGCACAGCTAATGTAGCCATTGCAAGGCTAACGTGGCACCGATTTTAAAACACGGCAAAACGACTTAACAGTTATACACTTACTTGTTCGCTGTCTGTGGCTGATGCGGCAGGGATGCTTGGTACGGACCCAGGCTTCAGTGACAGTTGATGTGCAAAACCTGCCCTGTACTGTCCCAAGTTGTGGAAACATTCCTCAGGAAAATGCTTCCGACAAACATATACCGTCTTAGGTAGACTCGACGCCGTATTATTGAAGTAAATAAAATTAAGCCACTGCGTCTTCAGGGGCTCTCCCGTCGGCAGTAAAAACAGACTCTTTTCTGTGTTGTCACATCCATGTACAGCGCAATTTCCATGTTTCGCTCACTTAGGTGATGCCATGTTGTGTCCTCTATGGTCTCCTCACTACAACTGGGCGGGGCAATCCATACGGTGGGTGGGAATCCAGAGGGGGGGCGTGGGGATCATCTCCCTTGCTGATGTAGTAAAGGGAAGAGTTTATCAACGCGCCGTTTTGACGCGCCATTCTCAAATGTTGGGCATAGTTTGGTTTACACATTATGAAATTTCTAGCCACTGGGGTGACTTAAGAAGGTCAGAGGAACTCATTTTAACGTTAAAAAACCTCAGAAAGTGAAAATTTCATGCCATGGGACCTTTAAAGTTTTTGTACAAGTTTCAGTTGATTAAACTGTCATATTTTATTAAATGTGTCTGCTTTTGTAATAAAAAAGTACTGAAAGAAAAAGCAAACACAGCATTGCGATTTCTTATCCATCCATTAAAAAAAAAAAAAAAACCTCCCTCCCGACTGAAAATTTTTTTGCTCACCCGGTGGACAGGAAACGGATTTTTTTTTAAGGATGGCCTTATGGGTTCAGTGGATAATTAAGAATTCCTAGTTTCCACTATAGTGGGAAACACTATATTTACACAGGTTTACATAGAACCTTCATGGGTTTCTCCAGAGGGACAGGTGAAGAACAATTCAGAGTTCACAATTTACTAAGAGTGTCCAAAATACCCTTCAGAAATATATATATATATATATATATATATATACACACACACACACACACATACATACATACATACACACACACACACACACACACACATTATTTATATATATATATATATATATATATATATATATATACATACCGGTACATACATACATATATCATATATATATATATATATATATATATATATATATATATATATGGGCGGCACGGTGGTGTAGTGGTTAGCGCTGTCGCCTCACAGCAAGAAGGTCCGGGTTCGAGCCCCAGGGCCGGCGAGGGCCTTTCTGTGCGGAGTTTGCATGTTCTCCCCGTGTCCGCGTGGGTTTCCTCCGGGTGCTCCGGTTTCCCCCACAGTCCAAAGACATGCAGGTTAGGTTAACTGGTGACTCTAAATTGACCGTAGGTGTGAATGTGAGTGTGAATGGTTGTCTGTGTGTCAGCCCTGTGATGACCTGGCGACTTGTCCAGGGTGTACCCTGCCTTTCGCCCATAGTCAGCTGGGATAGGCTCCAGCTTGCCTGCAACCCTGTAGGACAGGATAAAGTGGCTAGAGATAATGAGATGAGATGATATATATAGATATATATATATATATATGAGTGATTCCACGCTTATGGGTACTGAAATGGGGACATGAACTTCATTATCTCTCATTATCTCTAGCCGCTTAATCCTTCTACAGGGTCGCAGGCAAGCTGGAGCCTATCCCAGCTGACTACGGGCGAAAGGCAGGGTACACCCTGGACAAGTCGCCAGGTCATCACAGGGCTGACACATAGACACAGACAACCATTCACACTCACATTCACACCTACGGTCAATTTAGAGTCACCAGTTAACCTAACCTGCATGTCTTTGGACTGTGGGGGAAACCGGAGCACCCGGAGGAAACCCACGCGGACACGGGGAGAACATGCAAACTCCACACAGAAAGGCCCTCGCCGGCCCCGGGGCTCGAACCCAGGACCTTCTTGCTGTGAGGCGACAGCGCTAACCACTACACCACCGTGCCGCCGGGACATGAACTTATTTTTAAAAATTCACCTAAAACCATTTCTTTTTTTACCATCAGGTCACAAAACATGTAATCTTTAATGAATGATATGTTAAAAGATAACTTTAATTTTCTGAGATGTAATAAAAACATATTTATATGCCAAAGTCAAGCCTATGAGTTCCAAAATGATGTCTGTTCCATTACTTCTGTTACGATTGTCCATCTCGCGTCTGTTACAAATTAATTACAATCTAGCTCTGTACCATGTTAATCTTATTGAAAGAATGTGTATGTTTATTCTACTACACATGTTTATTAATTATATTTGCTAAAACATCACCTTCCTATGTTTCAAAAAGTAATTCTACATTGTTAAAATTGAGAATCTATATGTCCACAACACTTCTGTTACGTTCTGACTTTGGCATATAAATATGTTTTTATTACATCTCAGAAAATTAAAGTTATCTTTTAACATATCATTCATTAAAGATTACATGTTTTGTGACCTGATGGTCAAAAAAGAAATGGTTTTAGGTGAATTTTTAAAAATAAGTTCATGTCCCCATTTCAGTACCCATAAGCGTGGAATCACTCATATATATATATATATATACACAAAAAAGTTCATGCAGATGTTGGAAAGTCAACAATGATTTATACTTTCTACTACATTATGTGTTCCATGAGACCACGCCAACATCATTAGAACGCTGATTTAGGTTCCCTGGGGCTTTAATCAATGATGACCAGAATTAATGGGAGTCATAAGAAATTGCTCCAACCTCATGTTTTTTTTTTTTTCCCCAGGAGAACAATCCTGGCCTCTTGTCTTTCTTGTTTTTGTTTTTTACAGAACCACTCAAGGTGTGTGTTCTGGGATATGTTTCTGACTCAGCATCATGTAACATGTGTGAAATTGGTGTGTTTCATGCCTCAGGCGAGTCTCTGCTGGCGTCCATGCATGCGGCTCGGCCAACAAAGCTGCGGCTCTTAACGTTTTACGACCTTTTCTTTTTTATTCCCTATCGTTAATGGTTTGCAAGACTTGAACTGTTATATTTTTCAACCCATCTCAGACTGGTGTATTTTAATACAGGATACGTGCTACTTTTAGTGCCAGTTGTTATTAGTTTCAGTTGTTCAAAAAAAAAAACGATCTGAAATGCACTTATCCTGAGGCAGTGAACTTTTAATTCTGGACACACAAACCTCGGGTGGTGGTTTTATAATTCTCCACTCTGACGCCTCTCCCTCCTACAATAATAAAACCAAAGCATTGACTTTTATTTTCCATCTCCCGCTATATGTCCCTCCTGCTGCGCCAGGCAGCTTAATGCACCAGCTTTTGTCTGGTGCACTTAATAAGGACGCAGGCATCAGTCTCGCCGTCTGACATTAAGCACTGCATTATGAAGTGCGCTGGATAATGGAGGTATCTGAAAACATATTAGAATAAAAATATTGTCTTGAGAAGGATTACTCAACAGATTTCCACTAAACCCAAGTGTAGTTGATTAGCCAAGATATTTGGTGAGCTAAGGGCTACCATATGGGTTTGTTCTATCTCTCAGTCTCACTTACTTGTGGTTTCTGACACTGTATGACACATCATTGTCTATAAAAGTGGACAAAACTGAATAAATTGTTGTTGCTCCTCATGATTTAAAACAGCTAAGCAATAGGAAAAAAGCAGTAGTTAGTAATTAGGCCATGGTTTTCTGCCGGAAAACGGTGGAGTGCTCCCTCCAGGTTGGGAGTGAGTTGCTGCCCCAAGTCAGTGAGTTCAAGTATCTCGGGGTCTTGTTCACGAGTGATGGTAAAATGGAGCGTGAGATGGACAGGCGGATTGGGGCGGCATCAGCACTAATGCAGGCGCTGTACCAGACTGTCATCATGAAGAGGGAGCCGAGCTGGAAGGCAAAGCTTTTGATTTACCAGTCAACCTACATTCCAACCCTCACTTATGGTCATGAGCTTTGGGTAGTGATTGAAAGGATGAGATTGTGGATACAAGCGGCTGAAATGAAGTTTCTCTGTAGGGTGTTTGGGCTCACCCTTAGGCTACATCCACACGACAATGGCAACGAGATTTTTTTTTTTTTAAATATCACGTCCACATGGGCAACGGATCAGTAAAATTTCAGGTCCATATGGCAACGCAACGCTTGCTGAAAATGATGCAATACACATGCCACACCTCTACGTGCGCTGTAAGACGGTCCCATCGGAGACACCAGAACAATAGAAGAAGTAGACGCATGTGCATAAACCCCTTCTTCTGTAGCATTAGCCACACAAAGTTTTGATTATTAATCAGTAGCGTAAAACGAAAGACGCGGAAAGAGGAATGAATGGGGGTAGATGGAAGCCAGTACGCCAACATTCTGATATCCTCCAGAATTCTTTAATGGTCCGGAAGAAATTGAATGCTACACGTTGATGGATTACTTTGTTCTTCTACGCCCTTTTTGAGGAATGTATTGTCGGACTTAAACCAACATCTGAAGAAGTGAGATCGCTCCTTTTTTTTTTTCCTATGTTTTGCTGGCGGGATTATTTTTGTTTTTGGAAAGCGCACGGGCGGTGCGCGGTTTGGTACTGCTTCCACAGTGTTTGGACTACTCTGCCCTAAGGGCTATTCTCTCACTCTCTCACTTTGCACCATTACACAATAAATATTCACAGTGAAAATATTTTGTAAGCGCGTTTCATGAACCAAGTTATAGGATTTGTTGACAACTCACATCGAGTTCGTTACACTTCTACCCGGCATGAAGCACTGACAGTCATGTGGTTGTGATGTCATCGTAAACAAATCCGTTCTACTCATCCAGACGACTTTGCAACAGTGCCGTTGCCAGATTTTTTCACTCTGGAACCCGTTCTCAAAAGATTTCATTTTGGGGCACCCAAAACACCGGTGCCGTGTGGACGCCAGGCCGAAACGATAAACAATTTTATCAGATTCACCTGAATCCGTTGCCGTGTGGACAGGGCCTTAGAGACAGGAGCTCAGACATCCAGAGAGATCTCGGAGTAGAGCCGCTGATCCTTCATGTCGAAAGGAGTCAGCTGAGGTGGTTCAGGCATCTGATTAAGATGCCTCCTGGGAGCCTTCCTTTGGAGGTTTTCCCAGGCACATCCAACTGGGAGGAGACCTCGGGGTAGACCCAAAACACACTGGAGAGATTATATATCTCATCTGGCCTGGGAGTGCCTTGGGATCCCCCAGGAGGAACTGGAAAGTGTTGCTGGGGAGAGGGACGCCTGGAATACCCTGCTTAGCCTGCTGCCACCATGATCCAACCTCGGATAAGCAGAAGAAGATGGATGGATGGATAGATATATGGGTGGATAGTAGTTACACTCCAGGCTACTAAAACTTAGCCAAGTACACGAAAGAGACTTAATCAAATGGAGGAAAATCAACTGTGACATTTTCATTTTATTGTGCAGCTAATTAATTGTGCAAAATAAAATTTACTTGCTTTGTACTATGGGTTAGTAACACTCACCGGCCACTTTAATATTAACACCTACCCACCCGCGGCTTTATGCAGTTCTCTAAATCAGCCAATCCTTTGACAGCAGCACAATGCATCAAATCACGCAGATACAAATCAAGAGCTTCAGTTAAAGTTCACTTCATTCAAACATCAGAATGGGAAAAATTGAGATCTCAAAGTGTGACTTTCTTTTGGTTTGAGTATTTCAGAAACTGCTGATCTCCTGGGGTTTTCACACACAACAGTCTCTGGAGTTTGCACAGATAGAATGGTGCGAATGGGCGGCACGGTGGTGTAGTGGTTAGCGCTGTCGCCTCACAGCAAGAAGGTCCGGGTTCGAGCCCCGTGGCCGGCGAGGGCCTTTCTGTGTGGAGTTTGCATGTTCTCCCCGTGTCCGCGTGGGTTTCCTCCGGGTGCTCCGGTTTCCCCCACAGTCCAAAGACATGCAGGTTAGGTTAACTGGTGACTCTAAATTGACCGTAGGTGTGAATGTGAGTGTGAATGGTTGTCTGTGTCTATGTGTCAGCCCTGTGATGACCTGGCGACTTGTCCAGGGTGTACCCCGCCTTTCGCCCGTAGTCAGCTGGGATAGGCTCCAGCTTGCCTGCGACCCTGTAGAACAGGATAAAGCGGCTACAGACAATGAGATGAGATGAGATGAGAATGGTGCGAAAAAACAAACAAACATCAAGTGAGTGAGTGAGTGAGTGAGTAACAGTTCTGTGGGTGGAAACAAACACCTTGTTGATAAGAGAGGTTAGAGGAAAAGGGCAAGATTGGTTCAAGCTTTTGTGCCAGGAAGGATATAGCAACTCATAGCAACTCTTTACAACTGTGGTGAGCAGAAAAGCATCTCCGCATTCAACAGAAAACAGAAGACCACATTGGATTCCACTCCTGCAGCCAAGAACAGGAATCTTAGAATCAAGAACAAGTTCCTATTAAAGTGGCCGGTGAGTGTATTTGTGTGCTTTTTGTTCTGCAGCATACCAATGACATTAAAGACAAGTTAGATGGTGCCAGCATGTGAGTTAAAACAAAAATAATTCACTCTTTACCACCTGTTAGTAATACACTACTGTCTATTACGAGAATTCTTGCAAAACAACTTTATAATGGTGCAATTTTCACCATGAGGATAAATCAGCTTTTATTCCCCAGTTTAGGAACAAATTAGAGAACTGATAATTGCCTTATCCATACCAACACAAAAGGTCCTGAATTTGCTTTACTCTTGCAGTATTAGGGCCCGGTCCCACAACACCAATAACTATAACTACACCTATAACTACAACTCTGACTGTCCGTCTGCCTGAATTTAGTTCCAGTCTGGAGCAGAAACACCACAATTATAATCCCGACTATAATATCGCTTGGTGCTGCCACTCAGGGGAATAAACGCATGCAACTTAGGAATAGTCATGGAAGTTTTTTCCAAGTAGTAGCACATTATTCCGGGTCGTACTGTATAGCTTGGACTTCAAAACAACCCATGCACACACTCCGGTGGTTGATATAATACAGATCAGTCACGGACTACGGAAACATAATAAAAAAAGATACAAAACACAGAGTGGTTACAGATTTTAATATGGATGCATCACGGATGCTAATAATTTACGGATTGATCACAGACGTTTCAGTGTATTACAGATCGGTTACTGATTTCATACGGATGATGCATCACGGATAAAAAATTAAGAAGTCTAAAACAATGACATGTTTGGACTGCCGAAGTTCATAATTGAAATATCTTACCTGCATTTATATGTTTATTAATTTAATTCATGGAAAATCACATATTCGTGAATAAAAGATCCGTGCTTTGTATAATATTTTTATTTTCCATGAATCCGTATTCCGTGACTTCATGATGCAACAAGGATGCACAAAGATGTTTGGGAAAAATAGCACGTGCTCAGACAACGTCGCATGGAAACAACTGGTCAGATGTTTTATCAGATCAGGTCCAGGCCTGGAAAAATTGCTCCAGAAGCAACCTCACCGATACGAATAAACCCTGGCCTGGGCTATAGGGATCGTTATCGGTCTGGTATGAGCACCAACCACACGAACTGCAGGGGACCAATTTATTTACAGTGGTGCTTGAAAGTTTGTGAACCCTTTAGAATTTTCTATGTTTCTGCATAAATATGACCTAAAACAACATCAGATTTTCACACAAGTCCTAAAAGTAGATAAAGAGAACCCAGTTAAACAAACAAGACAAAAATATTCTACTTGGTCATTTATTTATCGAGGAAAATGATCCATTATTACATATCTGTGAGTGGCAAAAGTATGTGAACCTCTAGGATTAGCAGTTAATTTGAAGGTGAAATTAGAGTCAGGTGTTTTCAATCAATGGGATGACAATCAGGTGTGAGTGGGCACCCTGTTTTATTTAAAGAACAGGGATCTATCAAAGTCTGATCTTCACAACACATGTTTGTGGAAGTGTATCATGGCACCAACAAAGGAGATTTCTGAGGACCTCAGAAAAAGCGCTGTTGATGCTCATCAGGCTGGAAAAGGTTACAAAACCATCTCTAAAGAGTTTGGACTCCACCAATCCACAGTCAGACAGATTGTGTACAAATGGAGGAAATTCAAGACCATTCTTACCCTCCCCAGGAGTGGTCAACCAACAAAGATCACTCCAAGAGCAAGGCGTGTAATAGTTGGCGAGGTCACAAAGGACCCCAGGGTAACTTCTAAGCAACTGAAGGCCTCTCTCACATTGGCTAATGTTAATGTTCATGAGTCCACCATCAGGAGAACACTGAACAACAATGGTGTGCATGGCAGGGTTGCAAAGAGAAAGCCACTGCTCTCCAAAAAGAACATTGCTGCTCATCTGCAGTTTGCTAAAGTACATGTGGACAAGCCAGAAGGCTATTGGAAAGATGTTTTGTGGACGGATGAGACCAAAATAGAACTTTTTGGTTTAAATGAGAAGCGTTATGTTTGGAGAAAGGAAAACACTGCATTCCAGCATAAGAACTTTATCCCATCTGTGAAACATGGTGGTGGTAGTATCATGGTTTGGGCCTGTTTTGCTGCATCTGGGCCAGGAGGGCTTGCCATCATTGATGGAACAATGAATTGTGAATTATACCAGAGAATTCTAAAGGAAAATGTCAGGACATCTGTCCATGAACTGAATCTCAAGAGAAGGTGAGTCATGCAGCAAGACAACGACCCTAAGCACACAAGTCGTTCTACCAAAGAATGGTTAAAGAAGAATAAAGTTAATGTTTTGGAATGGCCAAGTCAAAGTCCTGACCTTAATCCAATGGAAATGTTGTGGAAGGACCTGAAGCGAGCAGTTCATGTGAGGAAACCCACCAACATCCCAGAGTTGAAGCTGTTCTGTACGGAGGAACGGGCTAAAATTCCTCCAAGCCGGTGTGCAGGACTGATCAACAGTTACCGGAAATGTTGAGTTGCAGTTATTGCTGCACAAGGGGGTCACACCAGATACTGAAAGCAAAGGTTCACATACTTTTGCCACTCACAGATATGTAATATTGGATCATTTTGTTCAATAAATAAATGACCAAGTATAATATTTTTGTCTCATTTGTTTAACTGGGTTCTCTTTATCTACTTTTAGGACTTGTGTGAAAATCTGATGATGTTTTAGGTCATATTTATGCAGAAATATAGAAAATTCCAAAGGGTTCACAAACCTTCAAGCACCACTGTATAGTTATCGTTATCGGTATTGTGGAACCAGGCCTTTATACCATTAGATTTGTTCACTCGTTCACTCCAGTTTGTTTATGCTCTCATACTCTTTTTCTTGCTCTCTCTCCTGACTGGCTGCATCTCCTGTCTGTCACCATGTAGCCAGACATATTTTGTGCCTCCATTTGAGATGGTATATGATGTTTGCAAACCAATTTCCCTTCAATTCTGACGCAACAGGATTGATATTAAAAAATAAAAAAAACACACTGTAGCTTTAACGTTCTGTATTTTGCAGCTCAGCCAACTCAGTCAGACGGTATTCTTGTCCTAATTTATCGGCATCACAATATTTAAAAATGTGAACTGTCAGTCATGTTTTCCTGAACATCAGAGTGAACGATCAAAGGTCCATCTGTGATGCTGCCTTTGAATGAATTGTTTTTCTTGAAAATAATGGCAAGAGGTGCATTTTGGTGGATATGTTGCTGGATCTTCTCCCACACTCACACATCTTTTGGCAGAAGTGGGGTTTTTTAGCTCCAAAAACAGCAAACCTACTACATCTGGTCTTTATTATTTATCATCCTGGTCATGAACAGACAATCTGTACTCGACCTACAGAGATAATCCTCTGTGCAATAAATACTTTGTGCATCCAGGTTGTTAATGTTATTGCTACTGTGGCAATGTCATGAACCGTCTCTTAAATATGATATCATGTTTAGGATGCACGTGTATCATGGATGTGATGTTATTCGAACTGAAACGTACACATACTGGTTGGTGCATGCCAGAACTCTGTTTACCACATATCGATACTGATTGGCCAGGGGAACTCGAACCTCACCTGACTCAAACCAGTGGCTGCTGATATTTTGAATAACATAAATTCATATCTCTTGTCACGTCTCACGTCACCTTGGCCTGAATTTTAGAGCAGAAGTGTTGTGATAAATTCACTAGTCCTTGACATGTTTTGTCTCTTTCTCTCTCTGTCTCACCTTCTCATATTGCTATGTTTTCCTTCACTGATTTATAGGCAGGGTCGTAGACAATGGCGCTGTTGCAATACTGCCAAAAAATATGACTCTTTTCTTCCATCTTCTTCCCATCTCTCATAGAATAAGTTGATATTAGCAAGTGACAATTCATTCACATTACTTGTACTTTGTCTCTTGCTGCGACTGCGTGGTCTGTCCATGTTTTTTTTTCTTCTCGTCCTGATGGGAAATATCTATCTATCTATCTATCTATCTATCTATCTATACAACCCCGATTCCAAAAAAGTTGGGACAAAGTACAAATTGTAAATAAAAACGGACTGCAATAATTTACAAATCTCAAAAACTGATATTGTATTCACAATAGAACATAGACAACATATCAAATGTCGAAAGTGAGACATTTTGAAATGTCATGCCAAATATTGGCTCATTTGAAATTTCATGACAGCAACACATCTCAAAAAAGTTGGGACAGGGGCAATAAGAGGCTGGAAAAGTTAAAGGTACAAAAAAGGAACAGCTGGAGGAGCAAATTGCAACTCATTAGGTCAATTGGCAATAGGTCATTAACATGACTGGGTATAAAAAGAGCATCTTGGAGTGGCAGCGGCTCTCAGAAGTAAAGATGGGAAGAGGATCACCAATCCCCCTAATTCTGCGCCGACAAATAGTGGAGCAATATCAGAAAGGAGTTCGACAGTGTAAAATTGCAAAGAGTTTGAACATATCATCATCTACAGTGCATAATATCATCAAAAGATTCAGAGAATCTGGAAGAATCTCTGTGCGTAAGGGTCAAGGCCGGAAAACCATACTAGGTGCCCGTGATCTTCGGGCCCTTAGATGGCACTGCATCACATACAGGCATGCTTCTGTATTGGAAATCACAAAATGGGCTCAGGAATATTTCCAGAGAACATGATCTGTGAACACAATTCACCGTGCCATCCGCCATTGCCAGCTAAAACTCTATAGTTCAAAGAAGAAGCCGTATCTAAACATGATCCAGAAGCGCAGACGTCTTCTCTGGGCCAAGGCTAATTTAAAATGGACTGTGGCAAAGTGGAAAACTGTTCTGTGGTCAGACGAATCAAAATTTGAAGTTCTTTATGGAAATCAGGGACGCCGTGTCATTCGGACTAAAGAGGAGAAGGACGACCCAAGTTGTTATCAGTGCTCAGTTCAGAAGCCTGCATCTCTGATGGTATGGGGTTGCATTAGTGCGTGTGGCATGGGTAGCTTACACATCTGGAAAGACATCATCAATGCTGAAAGGTATATCCAGGTTCTAGAGCAACATTTGCTCCCATCCAGACGACGTCTCTTTCAGGGAAGACCTTGCATTTTCCAACATGACAATGCCAAACCACATACTGCATCGATTACAGCATCATGGCTGCGTAGAAGAAGGGTCCGGGTACTGAACTGGCCAGCCTGCAGTCCAGATCTTTCACCCATAGAAAACATTTGGCGCATCATAAAACGGAAGATACGACAAAAAAGACCTAAGATGGTTGAGCAACTAGAATCCTACATTAGACAAGAATGGGTTAACATTCCTATCCCTAAACTTCACTGTAAAAAATGTCCGTAGAATTAACAGTGAATTTATGTAAAATCATGACATAAAAAAACTGTAAATACAAAAGCAATGAAGCAGTGTGTAATTTACATCAATATACTGTAAAACTCCTCACCAAATACCACTGTTAATTTAACAGTAAGAATATGTTGAATTGATCATATTTTTTTGTAGAATTTACAAATTGTTGTAGTTTAAACAAACTGTAATACTAAAACAGAATGTGATAGTTAAAATTACATAATTGCCCTGTTAAAAAAATACAAAAACAGCCACTGTCGTGGCTCAGTCGACTAAGGCGCCATACCATGAATCTGGGGACATGGGTTCGATTCTGACCCAAGGTCATTTCCCAGTCTCTCTCCAGCTCATTTCCTGTCTCTACACTGTCCTATCCAATAAAGGTGAAAAAAGCCCCCCCCAAAAAATATCTGTCTAGTAGAACATTGAAACCACACTGTAAAAAAAATCCCGTTGTTTTTACGGAAAAAAACTGGCAGCTGGTATCACCAGAAAAAATCCGTAAAATATACAGCAAAACGGTAATTGCTTTTACGGTACAGCTTGTACATTTTACAGTTAAATCCAGCATATAAAACACTGGACTTCTGTTATATTTGCTACTTTAAACTGTAAAATGTACATGCTGTGCTGTAAAAGCAATTACCGTTTTGCTGTATATTTTACGGATTTTTTCTGGTGACTCCAGCTGCCAGTTTTTTTCCGTAAAAACAACGGGATTTTTTTTACAGTGTTGAGCAACTTGTCTCCTCAGTCCCCAGACGTTTACAGACTGTTGTAAAGAGAAAAGGGGATGTCTCACAGTGGTAAACATGGCCTTGTCCCAACTTTTTTGAGATGTGTTGTTGTCATGAAATTTAAAATCACCTAATTTTTCTCTTTAAATGATACATTTTCTCAGTTTAAACATTTGATATGTCATCTATGTTCTATTCTGAATAAAATATGGAATTTTGAAACTTCCACATCATTGCATTCCGTTTTTATTTACAATTTGTACTTTGTCCCAACTTTTTTGGAATCGGGGTTGTATATATATGACATAGACACAAGTGTTTTACTGGGAAATACACCACTCAAATTTTTCAAACGAGCTACATCCGCGATATCGAGAACTACAACCGTGACATCTCTATATGTCACTCGTGAGGAAATTGATGAATTGTTTTGGTAAATTTGGGGACTTTTTGTTTGTGAATGTGTCGATATAATAAAAAGAAAATCACATGTTGGCTTGAAGATATGAAGTTTATCTTCTTGTGTTGAAAAATTAATTTTTCATCCATAATACATCACGGATCTGAGTGAAATATTTAAATAATATTGGCTGATGTGTTATTTACCAGCTGGGAGGTCCGTATGGTGAAATACCGTGACTGAGGTCTTGAAAGTACTGAGTGAGGCCCTCTGGGCTGAGGTCAGTATTCAAGGCCGAGGTCACGGTATTTCACCATATGGACCAACCTTAAGCTGGTAAATAATATATATATTTTTTTCTTTACCAAATTCTAACAGAAAACGAGAGCGCCCGAAAGGGAAAACAGAGCCGAGGCGCCATTTTGAATCCTCAATTCACAGCTGTAATGCAAATGGCTTCCTCCTCGGTATACAAGTGCACTTCCATGGCAGGAAAAAAACTACATTTTGCCGCCTATGTAGTCCCCTATTTATACAAAAGTGAATCATTCAGGATTCAGCCATGTTTTTGCTCGGCTTTAGCAAGTTAGAGGTTTTTAGCTTTCTCCTGAAATGTTTTCTTTCATTTCTTCTTCCTCAGGGTAGTAAAACTCACTTTCGCTATGAACACTGTCGTTATCACTATCCATGCTGTAAAATTAATGCTATTCTCCTGAGAAATGCTGGCAAAAATTTATAAGATTTTTGAAAATATTATAAATAAATCTTATAAAAAAAAAGATAAATGTTGACAAAAAATGCTACTATGTTTGATGTTGTTGTGAACAAGCGAGCCGCCAGAGGTCCATAACGGGGGTCCGTAACTGGGGTCCGTATTGTAGGATACGGACCCACTCGCCAGCCAATCAGAGCGCAGGATTTGATGGAAACTGGACTGCGAAAAAATATATGTTATTTACCAGCTGGGAGGTCCGTATTGTGAAATACTGTGACCGAGGTCTCGAAAGTACTGACCGAGGCCCTCACTATTCAAGGCTGAGGTCATGAGGTCACGGTATTTCACCATACAGACCGACCTTAAGCTGGTAAATGATATATTTATTTTTTTCTTGGCCAAATTCTAACAGAAAACGAGAGCGCCCGAAAGGGAAAACTGAACCGAGCCACCATTTTGAATCCTCATTCACGGCTGTAATGCAAATGGCTTCCTCCTCGGTATACAAGTGCACTTCCATGGCAGGAAAAAAACTACATTTTGCTGCCCATGTAGTCCCCTATTTATACAAAATTGAGTCATTCAGGATTCAGTGTTTACACTGTTTATATTGTCTGAGTGTTTAGTCTGTCTTGTTCTTATCTAGTGTTTATACTGTTTATTTACACTGTTTATATTATTTGAGTGTTTAGTCTATGTCTAGTTCCTATCTAGAGTGTTTATACTGTTTTTTTTTTTCAATTATTCTATTTTTATTTATTGCATTGCCTGTTTGCACCGTGGGTCAGAGAGGACTGATATTTCATCTGTGCTGTATGTCGAGCATGTATAGTATATTTGACAACAAAGTTGACTTGACTTGATATATATATTAGTGCTGTCAAAAATGTCGCATTATTAATGCGTTAACTTGACTCAATTTTAACGACGATAATTTTTTTATCGCGAGATTAACACTCTGTGACATGATGTAGGTTTTTCATAAGCTTTTGAAACTACCAAGAACTTGGAACAGAGACTTTGCTTAAAAAAACGATAGCAGTTAGACTGTAATGCCACGCCCCGCACAGCCAGAGTCCTCTGCCCTCCCCCGAAGAGCCACGGTGCTCGGCTTAGGTTTCGTTTTCCCATCGGCGGCTCCAGCCCGACTTTGCAGTGGCTGTGACAAGACGTGTTATGCTCTGCAATAAAAAAAAAAAAACATTGGTACAACCAGTGTTCGAACTATGCCAATATTTTCGGGGGGTCCCTTTTTTTCCCTTGGGGGGGGTGCTTGCGCTTGTCTCAGAGCGCAGATCTCCATCACGCGCTCACTTCGGATATGCAAATGCTTCCCGTTACACATGATTGCTATGTCAATAAACATCATTTTGCCAATATTTTAGAGACCCCCCAACATTTCCCAAATCATGTTTTCAAGGGATCTCATGTCTGTTTCAGGGGATCTCGGATCCCCCGAGTACCCCCGTAGTTCGAACGGTGAGCAAGCCCATTCACTTTTTTATGCTGATAAGAGAATTACAATGGTTTTTCATGTGACAAAAATGTGCGATTAAATTGCGATTAATCGCGAGTTAACTATGACAGTCGCGACATTAATCGCGATTAAATATTTTAATCGCTTGACAGCACTTATATATATATATATATAGATAGATAGATAGATAGATAGATAGATAGATAGATAGATAGATAGATAGATAGATAGATAGATAGTAGCTGTGTATAAACACAAATTAAATAATGCACTAATCGGAGTGTAAATTGGTACATTTTGGTTCTAAGATTAGATTAGCAAAGCAAGTTAACTGTATAACCTATGCACACTGAGAAGCTTTAGTTTTCTTTGTAATGTCTCTATACACTTTTAACGAGAGGCCATATACGCGGATCAAACAGCATATGGGAAGTTGTTTCTATCTGCTCCTTTACCACATCATACCTAATTTGCATAGAATTTGCATAAAGTAGAACATCTCAATTCCAATATCACTTGCTCTTTAACTTGACACTGAAATTATGGCTCTGTGTCGTGCACGTACACCGAAAATGAATGATCGCCTGTTGCTTTGTCGTCTGCTCGTGTGAATGAAGTGCCTGCTCTTCATCCATCCATCTTGTGCTCTCTGCCTTTCTCCATGCCCTCAGAGTGACCTGGGACAGTGAGACACAACATGTTTGTGTTTATTTTGGTTCCCTGTGCTTGTTTAGGGATTATCGTCACCCTTTACACTTCATACAGTCATAACGTTGTGCATGTTTGAATTTCTCCAGATGCAAGAGTCTGTACGAAGTATTTCAGATCTCACGCAGAGAACGTGATCCCATCAGAATCGAGCAATAGGTGGATTTTTCATCTTGGTAGATACTTTATTTTATTTATGAATGCTTAAATACACTGCACTGGCCCTAAAAGTTTCCCTTTATAGCGTTTAGCCACCGCAACTGGCTGGTAAATTCGAGGAGTTCCCTTACTGTGCCAGATTGTTACCCACTTTTGGCAGGTGTGCGGGTTTTCATTTCAGGCTCTGCTGCCAGAACAACTAAAAGTGACAGACAATGTTGTAATAACTGAATAGTTATTACAGGATAATAAAGTAATATAGAAAACCATATATATACTGTGTATATATATAAATGACAGCAATAAACCTGTTGCTTTTTATTCACACACATTCTACAGCTCTGTTCTGCTCAGTTATAATTTAATGTTCTGTCGAGATATGACGGCTTGACCTTAAAAAATATTATAAATATGTAATAAGAATCAAATATTATAATGGACATGAGTGTTTTACTGGGAAATACCCCACTGGTATTTTTCATACAAGCTCCATCCAGGACATGGAGAACCAAAAGCGTGACATAAATCTCTATATATCACTCGTGAGGAAATCAATGAATTGTTTTGATAAATTTGGGGCCTTTTTGGGGCGGCACAGTGGTGTAGTGGTTAGCGCTGTCGCCTCACAGCAAGAAGGTCCTGGGTTCAAGCCCCGGGGCCGGCGAGGGCCTTTCTGTGTGGAGTTTGCATGTTCTCCCCGTGTCCACGTGGGTTTCCTCCGGGTGCTCCGGTTTCCCCCACAGTCCAAAGACATGCAGGTTAGGTTAACTGGTGACTCTAAATTGACCATAGGTGTGAATGGTTGTCTGTGTCTATGTGTCAGCCCTGTGATGACCTGGCGACTTGTCCAGGGTGTACCCCGCCTTTCGCCCGTAGTCAGCTGGGATAGGCTCCAGCTTGCCTGCGACCCTGTACAACAGGATAAAGCGGCTAGAGATAATGAGATGACATGAGATGAGATGGGGACTTTTTGTTTGTGAATGTATCGATATAATAAAAAGAGAATCACATGTTGATTTGAAGATATCAGAATGCAAGCAATCAAAGGAATAGGACATTATGAAGCAAGCAGTTGTGATTTGTAGTTGTTGAGAAAATATTTTAGGAAAAATTTGTAAAGCCACACTATATGTTTCGTAAATACATTAAGCCGGTAAACAGGAAGTCGATGTACGACAGACCTGAAAACAGTATACATGGTATAGAAGCTCGGTCCAAATGTCAAGTAGTTGTGATTTGTAGTTGCTGAGAAAAGTGTGACAAAAATGTTGTAAATCCATGCTATATGTAACATCTCATCTCTCTCATCTCTTCATTTCTAGCCGCTTTATCCTTCTACAGGGTCGCAGGCAAGCTGGAGCCTATCCCAGCTCACTACGGGCAAAAGGCGGGGTACACCCTGGACAAGTCACCAGGTCATCAACCGGTGAAATGACAGGAGTAATTTGTTAAAAATGCTATAATAATAATTCTTGAAATAATAATAATAATAATAATAATAATAATAATAATAATAATATGGGCGGCACGGTGGTGTAGTGGTTAGTGCTGTCGCCTCACAGCAAGAAGGTCCGGGTTCGAGCCCCGTGGCCGGCGAGGGCCTTTCTGTGCGGAGTTTGCATGTTCTCCCCGTGTCCGTGTGGGTTTCCTCCGGGTGCTCCGGTTTCCCCCACAGTCCAAAGACATGCAGGTTAGGTTAACTGGTGACTCTAAATTGAGCGTAGGTGTGAATGTGAGTGTGAATGGTTGTCTGTGTCTATGTGTCAGCCCTGTGATGACCTGGCGACTTGTCCAGGGTGTACCCCGCCTTTCGCCCGTAGTCAGCTGGGATAGGCTCTAGCTTGCCTGCGACCCTGTAGAACAGGATAAAGCGGCTAGAGATAATGAGATGAGAATGAGATAATAATATATATGTGTGTGTGTGTTCTTACCAGGAAATACTTTGATTCCATATTTTATTGCTTTTTTTGTATTTTTGGGGTTTTGTTTTTGAGTAGAGTTTTTATTTTGTCCTCGGTTGGTTCAGCAACACACGCCGCCATTTTGTTTTTCTCTACTCACGGTATATGAGCTGATATCCTAGTAGCAGAGTAGCCAATCAGAGCGCACGATTGCTCATATCCAGTGAATGTGGATAGAATAATTCCCTATAATTCACACCGATTACGTCACTCCCAGTGTTTTCCCCTCTGACTAGACATGTGTTGTGAAAATGGCGAACCAGTTCAGAATTAAAATTCTTTTGATTAACTTGATTGATTAGTTAAGTTGATTAACTACGGACGCCCTCAGAATGTCCGTAGAGGAGCCAATCAGGACATATGCCCTCTACGCCCCAACCCATGGCAAAAGACGCCCAGGACGCAAGAAGACGAGCTACCTGACCTACGTTCAGAACCTGCTGGGGGATGAGAAGGGTGACCTGACCTCCGATACTATTGCTGTGCTGGCTGCTGACCGTCAGCTGTGGACGAAACTTGTGATCGACCGCTCTGCAGCCGACTGATGATGATGATGCATATTTTTTGTGGATGTGTCCATATAATATAAAGAACATTACATGGTAGCGCAAAGATATGAAATTTTATCTTCTAGTATTGAGAATATTTTCACTCGTTTGCTTCACTCACTCATGATACATACATTCACCAGTCAAAGATAAACTTCATATCTTCACGCAACCGTATAATATCCTCTAAATATAATGTTTATTACATGACAATGAATTTTCTTTTTATTTTTCCTTTTTGTTTCTTCATTGCTCTCTGTGTCTTTGTCTCTCTCTGTTTATCTGTCTCTGTATACTGCTTCTTTTCTTTCTGTCTCCTTCTTTCTGTCCATCAACTATTTATCGTCCACTTTCTCTCTTTTACTCCTCATTCCTTGTTGCTATCTTTTCCTCTTTTCTGTCTGTCCTTTCTTTCTTTTCTTTTCCACTCCATTGCTACTCCTTTTCCTTTTTCCCGTCATGTCTTCCTTTCCATCACTCCCTTTATTTTTCATTTCCTCTCCCTTTTGTTTTGCATATTTTTATGCCTTTTCTCTCGCTGTTCTTCCTTTTCTCAATTTCTGTTTTCTTGTCTTTCTCTCTTTACCTCTACATTTCTGCTTTTTCCTTTTCTTTCTTTCACTCAATCTCTCTCTTTGTGTCAAAATACGTCTCGCTACGGCTTTTCTCTGCCCTTTCACCCTTTCTCTGACTTCCCCTCTCTCTCTCTCTCTCTCTGTAGGTAGTGTGTGTCAGGGTGGCTTGGTGCCGGCTCTGGTTCGAGCTCCTCTCCCCCAGGTTCACTCTTCTGGGGGCCTGAAGCACTTCCTTCCCTTCTCACTGGAAACAAGCCCTGCCCTCAACCTGCTGCCCACATTCAGCTCTGTGAGTCTCTCTCTCTCTCTCACACACACACACACACACACACACACACACACACACACACACACTGTGGCCATCATTGAATTGTTCGTTGTAACTTCTGCTGTAATTAAACCCAGGATTTTTGGATGTTTGCTGGTGATGGTGGTGGTGTTTGTGGTTGAGGGTTGAGGAAAGTATGTGTAAATGTGTAATCATGCTGCCTGTATAGACACAACAACAACAACAACATCATAATCTGTGGTGCTGTTAGCGGCTATGAGAGCTTGACTCAGCATGTCGTAGGCATTAACGATCAACACAGTGAATGCACAAATAGAGTACCTGTAATCATGCTGCCTGTACAGACACAACAACAACAACAACACAATCCGTGGTGCTGTTAGCGGCTATGAGAACTTGACTCAGCGTGTCGGAAGCATTAACAATCAACATAGTAAATACACAAATAGAGACCTATAATTTGTTTAACTTGCAATTTGATGAATAAGTACAGTCAAGCAAACAACAATGCAGGCCAGACGTGGAAAACATATTGAGTGTTGATCTTAAGAAAGTTCTTATTATGCACAACTGAAGACTACTAATCTTTAAAAAGTTCTTATTTTCAACTGAAGACTACTAATTAAAAAAATTCTTATACGCAATTGAAGACTACTAATCTTAAAAGAGTTCTTATTATACTCAACTGAAGACAACTAATCTTAAAAAACGTTATTTTCAACTGAAGATTACTAATTTAAAAAAATTCTTATACACAATTGAAGACTACTAATCTTAAAAAGTTCTTATTATACTCAACTGAAGACTACTCATCTTAAAAAAGTTCTTATTATACTCAACTGAAGACTACTAATCTTAAAAAACGTTATTTTCAACTGAAGACTACTAATTTAAAAAAATTCTTATACGCAATTGAAGACTACTAATCTTAAAAAGTTCTTATTATACTCAACTGAAGACTACTAATCTTAAACGTTATTTTCAACTGAAGATTACTAATTTAAAAAAAATTCTTATACGCAATTGAAGACTACTAATCTTAAAAAGTTCTTATTATACACAACTGAAGACTACTAATCTTAAAGTTCTTATTTTCAACTGAAGATTACTGATTAAAAAATCCTTATACACAATTGAAGACTACGAATCTTAAAAAAGTTCTTATTTTCAACTGAAGACTACGAATTAAAAAAAAATCTTATACACAATTGAAGACTACTAATCTTAAAAAGTTCTTATTATATACAACTGAAGACTACTCATCTTAAAGTTTTTATTTTCAACTGAAGATTACTAATTTAAAAAAGTTCTTATTTTCAACTGAAGACTACTAATCTTAAAAAAATTTTTATTTTCAACTGAAGACTAGAGATGCACCGATTGCAATTTTTTGGGCCGATTCCGATTTCCGATTTTCCATGGAGTGTGACCTGCCGATACCGATTTTGGCCGATTCCGATTTCATTTTTTCAAACCACTTCACAGCACACACAAAGACTATTTTCTTTTTATCTTTTCTTTAATAGAACATTCTGCCAGATTTTCAGTAATAAATTTTCAACACCTCAAAGGTTGAAAACAAACAAAAAGACATTGTTCTTTGTAAAATCTTTCTTCATGTTTGGTATTAACATATTAATTCCTGTAATAGGAAATTCACACAAACATTTTTTCTTTTCCCATCCAATATCTGGCACAAAAACAACTTCCCCCTCATATATTATTTGCCAACTGCTACGGAACACACTTTCATAAGCCTATTTACATCTGAAAACTTATGCCTTATAGAACAACCCATTTCTTCATTCAGTATCAAAATACAAAAATAATTTCCAGTCATACTTATACCACAGCCATTCTATCATCTTTGTCAAATGTGTATTTGTAGAGTAATTTCCAATGGAATCAAGTGCAACCAAGGTCG
This sequence comes from Neoarius graeffei, assembly GCF_027579695.1. Classification (NCBI taxonomy): domain Eukaryota; kingdom Metazoa; phylum Chordata; class Actinopteri; order Siluriformes; family Ariidae; genus Neoarius; species Neoarius graeffei. The sequence continues at coordinate 58,041,818 of NC_083587.1, forward strand.
TAAAACAAACAAAAAGACATTTTTTTCTTTCTCTCTTTGTACAAATCTAACTAGATGTTTGGTAATAGGCTAACGTATTAATTCCTGTAATGGGAAATTCACACAACCACAAATGTTTTCTTCTTTTCACATCCAATATCTGGCACAAAAAAAAAAAATTAACTATCGTGAATTTTTTTTTTTGTTAACGGCGCGCGCCGGTGCTCGTTAGGCGCTCAGGACTGACACTGTTCTGCGCAAGCGCAACACAATCGCACTAGAAAGCATGTTCAAGCTGCCAGTGTAGCTGCAGCCTTTTTAGTTGCGAATTACGAGTATCTCCACTTTCATCTCTATGTGATACACAAGTTTTGATCGGCAGAAAATCGGCATATTTTAATTTTGACCGGCCGGTCGCCGGTCATGGCCGATCACGTGAAAATCGGCCGATTCCGATCGGCAGCCGGTCAATCGGTGCATCTCTGCTGAAGACTACTAATTTGAAAAAAAAATTCTTATATGCAATTGAAGACTACTAATCTTAAAAAGTTCATATTGTACTCAACTGAAGACTACTAATCTTAAAGTTCTTATTTTCAACTGAAGACTACTAATTTAAAAAAAATCTTATACACAATTGAAGACTACTAATCTTAAAAAAGTTCTTATTTTCAACTGAAGACTACTGATTAAAAAAAAATTCTTATATGCAATTGAAGACTACTAATCATAAAAGTTCTCATTTTCAACTGAAGGCTACTAATTTAAAAAAAAATTCTTATACGCAATTGATGACTACTAATCTTAAAAAAAGTTCTTATTATACTCAACTGAAGACTCCTAATCTTAAAGTTATTTTCAACTGAAGACTACTAATTAAAAAAATCTTATACACAATTGAAGACTACTAATCTTAAAAAGTTCTTATTATACTCAACTGAAGACTACTCATCTTAAAGTTTTTATTTTCAACTGAAGATTACTAATTTAAAAAAGTTCTTATTTTCAACTGAAGATTACTAATTTAAAAAAGTTCTTATTTTCAACTGAAGACTACTAATCTTAAAAAAAAATTATTTTCAACTGAAGACTACTAATTAAAAAAAATTCTTATACACAATTGAAGACTACTAATCTTAAAAAGTTCTTATTATACTCAACTGAAGACAACTAATCTTAAAGTTCTTATTTTCAACTGAAGATTACTAATTTAAAAAATTCTTATACACATTGAAGACTACTAATCTTAAAAAAGTTCTTATTATACTCAACTGAAGACTACTAATCTTAAAAAAAACGTTATTTTCAACTGAAGACTACTAATTAAAACAAAAAATTCTTATACACAATTGAAGACTACTAGTCTTAAAAAAGTTCTTATTTTCAACTGAAGACTACTAATCTTAAAAAAGTTCTTATTTTCAACTGAAGACTACTAATCTTAAAAAAGTTCTTATTATACTCAACTGAAGACTTCTCCTTCTTCTTCTTCTTCTGGCTGCTCTCGATTAGGGGTCGCCACAGCGGATCTTTCATCTCCATTGCTCCCTGTCTTCCACATCCTTCTCTACCACACCTGCCACTTTCATGTCCTCTCTCACCACATCCATGGATCTCCTCTTTGGCCTTCCTTGTTTTCGTGTGCCTGGCTTCTCCATCCTCAACATTCTCCTTCCACATGCTCTGCATCTCTTCTCAGGATGTGCCCATACCATCTCACTCTCATCTCTCTTAGCTTAATTCCCAAGCTCTCCACATGTGCTGTCCCTCTGATGTGCTCGTTCCTTATCCTGTCCAACCTCCCATCGCAAACCTTAACATCCTCAACTCCGCCACCTCCAACTTTGCCTCCTGTCTCTTCGTTAAGGCTACGGTCTCCAATCCATACATCACAGCTGGTCTCACTACTGTCTTATACATCTTACCTTTCACTTTTGCCAGGACTTTCCTATCACAAATGACTCCCGAAATCCTTCTCCACCTGCTCCACCCTGCCTGCACTCTCTCTCACCTCACTATCGCAGCCCCCATTTTCCTGCACAGTTGACCCCAGGTACTTGAATTCACCAACTTTTTTTACGTCTACTCCTTGCATCTTCACTATCCCGTTCTCACTGATGCACATGTATTCTGTTTTGCTACTGCTCACCTTCATTCCTCTTCGTTCCAATGCATACCTCCATCTCTCCAAACCCAACTCAACCTCCTTTCTACTTTCACCACATATCACAATATCATCCGCAAACATCATGCTCCATGGTGACTCTTGCCTCACTTCGTCCGTCAAACTATCCATCACTACGGCAAACAAAAAAGGACTCAAAACAGATCCTTGATGGAGTCCCACCTTCACCTTGAACCATTCAGTTGTTCCAACTGCACACCTCACTGCTGTTTCACTGTTCTCATACATGTCTTGCACCACTCTAATGTACTTCTCATTCACTCCACTCTTTCTCATACAATACCATACACTGCAAAAAATGGCCTTTCAAAAATAAGAAACAAAAGATTAAAACAAAGCATATTTGCTTGAATCAGGTGAAAAAAATCTGCCAATGGAACTAGTCAAATTTGACTTGGTAAGATATTTCTTAAAGTAAGATGAAAAATCTAACCTGTTTTTAGATGAAATAATTCCAAAATAAGATTGGGGAACTTATTATGCGAGATCTGATTAACTCAAAATAGTTCTTATAAGAAGATCATACTTCTTACATTTAGCCATTCAAGTCTTTTTTTTTTTTTGGCCTTTTCCACCTTTATTGGATAGGACAGTGTAGAGACAGGAAATGAGCAGGAGAGAGACGGGGAAATGACCTCAGGTCAGAATCGAACCCAGGTCCCCAGATTTATGGTATGGCGCCTTATCCACCTGAACCAAAGTGGATGACAAAGTCTTAGCAGTAAAAACTGAATTTAAGATACATACTAATATTAGGATTGTTAAATTCTACAACTTAGCATTGCTAGCTTAAAAGATTCTCCTTTTGTGACCTGTAATTAGTAAAATACTCTAGATATGAGACCAGAGACTATCTTGAATCAAGTTGACAACATGTGTAGCATTGCAACAAGTTTATTTTTTTTTCCCATTTCAACATCTCATGTCATCTCATTATCTCTAGCCGCTTTATCCTTCTACAGGGTCGCAGGCAAGCTGGAGCCTATCCCAGCTGACTACGGGCGAAAGGCGGGGTACACCCTGGACAAGTCGCCAGGTCATCACAGGGCTGACACATAGACACAGAAAACCATTCACACTCACATTCACACCTACGGTCAATTTAGAGTCACCAGTTAACCTAACCTGCATGTCTTTGGACTGTGGGGGAAACCGGAGCACCCGGAGGAAACCCACGCGGACACAGGGAGAACATGCAAACTCCACACAGAAAGGCCCTCGCCGGCCCCGGGGCTCAAACCCAGGACCTTCTTGCTGTGAGGCGACAGCGCTAACCACTACACCACCGTGCCGCCCCCCATTTCAACATTCAAACATTAAAACATCTCTTAAGATTCCACTTCCCCAGGACCTCAGGCACCAAAATAAATAAATAAATAAATAAAGTCTAGATCAGGCACCAAAAAAAAAAAAGTCTACGCATTTTGACTTACAGTGCTTACACAACGCCAAAGCAACAGTGCATTTTGGGGGCAAGATTCAAAGATTTCAGTAAAGTTCATTTATTCCCAAAACAAGCATACTTTGTTTTTTTTTTCTTGAAACAAGATGAACCGCATTTGACAAATGTCCAAAATGTAATTACTTCACATCACATCACATTATCTGTAGCCGCTTTATCCTTCTACAGGGTCGCAGGCAAGCTGGAGCCTATCCCAGCTGACTACGGGCGAAAGGCGGGGTACACCCTGGACAAGTCGCCAGGTCATCACAGGGCTGACACATAGACACAGAAAACCATTCACACTCACATTCACACCTACGGTCAATTTAGAGTCACCAGTTAACCTAACCTGCATGTCTTTGGACTGTGGGGGAAACCGGAGCACCCGGAGGAAACCCACGCGGACACAGGGAGAACATGCAAACTCCACACAGAAAGGCCCTCGCCGGCCCCGGGGCTCAAACCCAGGACCTTCTTGCTGTGAGGCGACAGCGCTAACCACTACACCACCGTGCCACCCCCAGCTGAAGACTACTAATCTTAAAAAAAAATCTTTAACCAACTGGATGAAACTTTTTGAGAATATTCGGTGTTGAGTTACATGAGTGTACCGATTCGGTCAATCAGTCCCAAAATTGTGCACATCTATCCACACTCAGACCTTCGATGTAACTATTCAGACTTTAAGAATTGGTTCCTTACAGGGAGTTTTACTCCATTCAGATTTCTGTAAAGCCGCTTCATGGCAGTGTCTATTGATAACAAACACGAAAGGAATAAAATTGAATTGTCATGGGGAGGAGTTTAACTGAAACAGAAGCGTATTTTTGATTGGGTATTATCGACTCGATCAGGGAACTGTATTAATTCCAGGATTACACTCTGATAATTTGTCAGTTTGTAAGCACAGTACATTTAACAGTTATTCCATGAAATCAAGTCGTACATGAGCTGATAGCTGACGAGGCGCGTAGCACCGAGTCGGCTATAAGAGGTGTATGACGAGATTGAGTGGAATAACTGTTTTATCCTATCCATGTTCACTGGATTTGAGAAACAGAGCATTTTTATTTTTATTTTTTGCAAACTCGGTAAATAAAACCTTTATACAAAACGTCCAACAAAATAAAAAAAAATGATATGTTCTTCCCATCAAATACTTTTATTTCATATTTTGTTGCTTTTTTTTTGCATTTTTTGGAGTTTTGTTTTCAAGTAGAGTTTTTATTTCATCCTCAGTTGGTTCAGCAACACGCTCTGCCATTTTGTTTTTCTCTACTCATGGTATATTACCGTACATTACATTAATGGCATTTAGCAGACACTTATCCAGGGCAATGTACAACATACCCAGAGCATCCTGGGGGGCAGTTGGGGGTTAGGCGCCTTGCTCAAGGGAACTTCAGCCATTTCTGCTGATCCAGGGAACTGAACTGGCAACCTTTTGGTCCCAAAGCTGCTTCTCTAACCATTAGACCATGGCTTCTCCATGAGCTGATATCCTAGTAGTAGAGTAGCCAATCAGACTGTGCAATTGCTCATATCCAATGAATGTGGATAGAATGCTGAAATTCATGTTTTGCTGTAAATACAAAAAAAAAAAAAACTCTCCAATGCTATTTGAGGTCAATATTAAATACATAAATATGACATTATTAATTAAGCAGAGATACATTTCTTATCTCATTATCTGTAGCCGCTTTATCCTGTTCTACAGGGTCGCAGGCAAGCTGGAGCCCATCCCAGCTGACTACGGGCGAAAGGCGGGGTACACCCTGGACAAGTCTCCAGGTCATCACAGGGCTGACAGACACACACAACCATTCACACTCACATTCACACCTACGGTCAATTTAGAGTCACCAGTTAACCTAACCTGCATGTCTTTGGACTGTGGGGGAAACCGGAGCACCCGGAGGAAACCCACACGGACACGGGGAGAACATGCAAACTCCGCACAGAAAGGCCCTCGCCGGCCACGGGGCTCGAACCCAGGACCTTCTTGCTGTGAGGCGACAGCGCTAACCACTACACCACCGTGCCGCCAGAGATACATTTCTACAAGAAAAAAAGACGAGTGCGGCTCATGACGGACAGTGTTGAGTATGTTGGTCTGAGCTGCAAAATGAAGTCTGGTGGCTCACTCATCATTCCAAAACTCCATGTCTTTCGATGGGGTAATATGCACTGCTTATCAAACGGGAGAAAAACAGATGGATGAAAAAAGCAAGAAAAAGATGAGTGTAGGTCATAGCTGATTTCACATATATGTGTTGGGAGCGTTGTCTTAAGGTGTCACATTAAAGGGAACTGAAGGCAAATTTTTGATCATCAAAATTCTCATCTCATCTCATTTTATTAAATATCGGAATGCATTTTTGATCGCTATTTTGTCACTGCTATAGCAAGTTATGAGTGTTTAAAATATGCTATGTAATATATCAGTCCATATGTCAAAGCAATGGCTGTAAATGAGATTCGTTGAGACCTGTGTGAGACATCGTAGGACGGAAGTAAAACATACAGCGGAACTCAAAGTGACCAACATCTGCCAACGTCATCAAAAGACGCGCGCGCCCTCTTTCAAATGCTGACGTAATCAAGCCAGAAGTTTAATTTGTTTTGATAGCAATCAGGAAAGTTTGAAAAAAGTCGGCAGTAATCGTCATTTAAACTCGTTTTTGTGCAATATTTCGTTTGGAAAAGAGTTTTCAAAATGGCGGCACTGACACCTGGCTGACACTTGACGTTTCGAAGTCTTGCACAAGTCTCGTGAAGATCGTGCGGATAAACGACGCCTGCCGTGGACCAAACGAACTACATTCAACAAGGCTAAAAACCGAATAGGCCGATAAGCAATTAGTTGCCAATACGAGTCACGATATAAGGTTACTAAAACCGAAAACGTAATTAATTAAGAAATAAAGCAAGTTTAAAAATGACTTCAGTTCTCCTTTAAGTTTGGTGGCTCTGTGATGAAGAGTGACCAAACAGGAAGACTTTGATTCTGAATGAATGCGTCTTTAAAAAAGCTGTAGCTATGTAAGTGCACTTTTCGGGCACAGGATGGATGAGTTGATGTCGGTTTGGGGTCAATATCTGAAAACTGCAGGAGAAGACGTGTGGTCTGTGGTATAGCAATAGTGCGCTTGTTTCACAATCACATTAATTAACATTAATTGTTTTTTTCCCCCACACAGAGGACATTAGAGGAGACATTGCTAATCTTGAGGATTGCATTTTATACGAATAATATTATAAACATCAATAAATGTAGCAGAAGAGTGCTCGGTTAGCTTATCCTTCAAAACATGTGCATGTTGCCTTTACAAGAGAATGCACTGAATTAACCAAGGCATTGTTAAAACTTTATTCAGCTTTGTACTTGGTGGTCTAGACACTGTTGAAAAAACTCTGTCTCGGCGGCTTAGACTTAAGAAAAGTCTAGAAACCTTGGAGGCGTAAACAAGACACAGGTGATTATAATGATTTGAATAGGCCGCAGAGAAATCAATTCAACTACGTGCATAACTCAGAGAGGAACAGTCAGGGCCTTCTAGGCCTTCAGAGAAGGTCCAAATATATCAGCATTTCAAATGTTATGTTTAATTTCTTTCATAACAATTATTCTCTTCCAATTCTAACTTGGCCTCATTTCCTATCAAATCTGCTTCAGAAATGAAAGGGTTACTGTCCTGAAAACATTAAAATCGAGTTATCTAATGAGATTTTTGTTGTTGTTGTTGTCCCTAGGCTGAGAAGGGTTTAGCACAGTCGCTACATGCCCCAGTACACAATTCTCCTCAGTCTTCTTTTCCTACAAGTTATGACACAGAAAAATCCCCAAAGCTGTGGGTTCCCGTGTTAGAAGTCATGTATTTTGTCACTGCTATAGCAAATTATGAGTGTTTGAAATATGCTATGTAATATATCAGTCCATATGTCAAAGCAATGGCTGTAAACGAGATTCGTTGAGACCTGTGCGAGACACCGTAGGACGGAAGTAAAACATACAGCGGAAATCAAAGTGACCGACATCTGCCAACGTCGTCAAAAGACGCGCGCGCCCTCTTTCGAATGCTGACGTAATCAAGCCGGAAGTTTAATTTGTTTTGACAGCAATCAGGAAAGTTTGAAAAAAGTCGGCAGTAATCGTCATTTAAACTCGTTTTTGTGCAATATTTCGTTTGGAAAAGAGTTTTCAAAATGGCAGCACTGACACCTGGCTGACACTTGATGTTTCGAAGTCTCGCACAAGTCTCGTGAAGATCGCACGGATAAGCGACGCCTGCCGTGGACCAAACGAACTAAATTCAACACGGCTAAAAACCAAATAGGCCGATAAGTATAATATTTAATTGCAATTAGTTGCCAATACGAGTCACGATATAAGGTTACTAAAACCGAAAACGTAATTGAATAACACGTTAATTAAGAAATAAAGCAAGTTCAAAAATGACTTCCGTTCTTCTTTAATGAATTCTTGAATTCATTGAATTAATTCCCGAGTTAGAAGTCATGTATTTCGTAAACTGCCAGCTCCATGGTCAGTCTACCAACCTTATTTTTATTTTTTTTTATTATCACGAATCAATAAAGATTATTCATCCCAACATGTTATTCAATTCAAGTCGATAATATTGATCCAAACGGTTGATTTTTTTCAACTAAGAAGAAAACTTCCAGTCTACTCTGCTGGTGCTGCCATTTTGGAAATCACATGATGCATTGCTGCATGCTGATTGGTTGAAAGGTGAGTGACATTGAATTCGTCTGCAAGAAACCGCCACGCACCAAAGTTTTAAATGTGTACTGTCAAAACAAGTAACAAAAACAGGACTGAAGGTTTACAATAACACACCATGTCATGGTATGGAAGGGTTGGAAATTAAACAAGTAGTACACAAAGTCTAAATTTATGATACACTATGTGGCTTCAAATCATTATTCTTAAGTTTATTTGGGCGTGCTGATGGATACTGATAGGTAAAACAGCACGACGCGTCAGGTTCACGAGCACTGTTTGAGCTTTGGCCAATCAGCATACAAGAATACAATCATGTGATTTTTCATTCATGGTGGCGCCGGCGGAGTAGATGAACTTTTCGTCTTGATTCAGAAACTCAGCAGCAAGGGACACTAACAGATTTGAAGTTGCTGTCATGTTGATTCGGGAAACCTTTATTGTTTTGTGATCAAACAGAGACTGACAGATTGTATGTGGATGCATGATACCGTTCATGAATTACAGCTTTGGGGATTTTTCCATGTCGTAACTTGTAAGAAAAGAAGATTGTATATTGGGGCAAGTAGTGACTGTGGGTATATCTGTGAAGATACTCAGTCATCCAGGTACATAGTAATCTGTGGTTGGTAGAAGAGAGCAACTGGACTTGCTTGAAAAGTCTTGAAGATGCCTTTCGGACGAGAGGCGAACGAGAGGCGAAACGTCTTCAAGACTTTTCAAGCAAGTCCAGTTGCTCTCTTCTACCAACCACAGATTACTATGTACCTGGATGACTGAGTATCTTCACAGATATGTTTCTACGCACTTTGGGATGAGTTCCCTTCGACTGGTGCGGGAGTATGAGAGGACTTCCAGAAAACTGGCAGACATCTTAGCCAGAGAGGATTGTTCTTTTTTGTCAACCTGGAACGACCATCACTGAACAGAGGTGGGTCTATGACATCTATCAGCCACCTACAATGCAGCCATCAGCATTCTGATTCGGATTCTATGATGATCCATGAGAGGATAAATACTTGATACTCCTTATTAGACAGACAGAACTGAGGATGCCTTTTGGACAAGAGGCAAAATGTCTTCAAGACTTTTCAAGCAAGTCCAGTTGCTCTCTTCTACCAACCACAGATTAGTGACTGTGGGGTTTCGAGCTGGCTCACTCATTGGTTAGGACTTCATTGCCGGGACAGAAGGCTATGGCAGGGTATGTTTATGTAGGAAGTGACAGATGAATTAACCAATCCGATTTTGATTTATACTGGGAGGGACCAAAAATGTATCACCCTTGGCCTTCTCAAAGGCCAGAGTGAGCTTAGCTGCGAGTCGGCACCATCAGCGCGGCAGTGAAGTCACCTTCCAGCCGGTGTAGCGTTCAGCAGTAGTGTTAGCGAATGCTAATAAAGCGGTCACACCACCAGTGCTATCAAGAGCAAGTAGCACAGACTAACGACCGAGAAACTAAGGCTACATCCACACGACACCGGCAACAAGATTTTTTTTTTTTAGCAGGTAAAAAAAATATCGTGTCCACATGGGCAACGGATCAGTAAAATATCAGGTACATATGGCAACGCAACGCTTGCTGAAAACGATGCAATACACATGCCACACCTCTACGTGCGCTGTAAGACGGTCTCATCGGAGACACCAGAACAATAGAAGAAGTAGACGCATGCGCATAAACCCCTTCTTCTACCCGGCGTGAAGCACTCACAGGAACAAACACACAACAACAAGAAGAAGATGGCTGCGACAACGCGAGGAAATCGTGCCTTCTGTGTGTACAAATTAGTTTTATTAGTGTGCATAGTTTTATATAACTTAATTTTCTTATTGTGTGTGAACATTTTGAAAAGCATTTTTAGATAATTTATATAACTTTTTATATTGTGTGTGAACATTTTGAAAAGCAGTCTTAGCCAATAAAAAAAAAGAAATTCAAGAAATGGTTCAGTTACTTGTTTATTTAAAAGAAACGCTGTATACAAAAGTGAATGCAATGCAGTGGTTCATACAAAACAGTCTGTTGAAGGGTCTTCTGACCCTTTTCCCCTCTGCCTCCATTATAGTCAGGTAACTGTTGCTTTGTGTGGAAGGCTGTACTTTCTGTTCATCAAAGCAGAAAGTCTGTCTGGCAGGTCAGTCAGGTTAATGTGTAAACAATTTCAAAAGATTCTTATCCAATAGAAAGCAGGCAAGAAATGGTTTGAGTCACTCGTCTTCTTTTGGCCCGTCTAGTTACACGCCGTGGTGGGTTTAAAAGAATCTGACGCGTGTGGTCGTGTAAGTGTCTCTGCCGCTCGCCTGGTTGGTATAACACCTGTACATTTTGCTTCAGTAATGCGAATAAACTTAGCAGCGACTGCAGCACTGAAACTACTACTACTCTGGGGCCCGCCATTGTTGCTGTTGTTGTTACGAATGATGTGCGCGAGAGTGCTGCTTGTTCTAGTCATGTGGTTGTGACGTCATCGTAAACAAATCCGTTCTACTCATCCAGACGACTTCGCAACAGCGCCGTTGCCAGATTTTTCCACTCTGGAACCCGTTCTCAAAAAATATCGTTTTGGGGCACCCAAAACGCCGGTGCCGTGTGGACGCCAGGCCGAAACGATTAAAAATTTTATCAGATTCACCTGAATCCGTTGCCGTGTGGACAGGGCCTAAGATTTCTGTCTCTGGACTCTTCTTCCACGCTGCATGCTCAGTACAGTATTTTTCACTCAGACTTAAGTATTCATTTGCTGCTGTAATTTACTTCGGTACTTTTAAAATCAACATCGACAGCTACACACAACGGACCGACCTGGCAGCCTGCCGCTAATCCCTTGCAAAATCCTTTGCCCTGTTGCTTTTTTGCTGTCTGGCTATTTTTTGGCTGAGCTCAAGTCTCGGCTCTATTTGTAACAGTTTGCCAGTGGTGTAACTCGAGTGTAAATATGAGGAACTTCTCATCTCATCTCATTATCTGTAGCCGCTTTATCCTTCTACAGGGTCGCAGGCAAGCTGGAGCCTATCCCAGCTGACTACGGGCGAAAGGCGGGGTACACCCTGGACAAGTCGCCAGGTCATCACAGGGCTGACACATAGACACAGACAACCATTCACACTCACATTCACACCTACGGTCAATTTAGAGTCACCAGTTAACCTAACCTGCATGTCTTTGGACTGTGGGGGAAACCGGAGCACCCGGAGGAAACCCACGCGGACACGGGGAGAACATGCAAACTCCGCACAGAAAGGCCCTCGCCGGCCCCGGGGCTCGAACCCGGACCTTCTTGCTGTGAGGCGACAGCGCTAACCACTACACCACCGTGCCGCCCTATATGAGGAACTTTCTGTATGTAAATATTCGTATAACTTTTGGACTTAACTCGAAGACTCTGAACACGGCTCATTAGTCAGAATTAGATTTCAGTCAGGTTTGCTTCTTTTCTGTAAAAGTCAACTCATGGGGCAAACATGGCTTCCGCAGAGAGGGCGGAGTTAACCCTGAAAAGAAAAGTTGTAGTGGTTTTTCGTGAATTTGCCAGTATTCGTGTAAGAGTCCTGGATAGAGCACGCGTTCGTTCTCTCTCTCTCTCTCTCTCTCTCTCTCTCACACACACACACAGTGAACTGTTTTTGTATCAGTGCCAGTTGAGTTGGGTTCCAGAGCACTCAGACTGTAATCACACACTCTTCTCATCTAATCATAACACAAAGCACACAACTCTCTCTCTCTCTCTCTCTCTCAAGTGCACTCTCTTTTCTTCCTCCCACCTTAGTTTCTTTTCTTTTTCTTCACTTTTCTATTTTTGTCCGTTTCTTTCTCCTTCTCTCTTTTTCTCCTTATCTACTTTTTCTTATGTCAATCTGTCTCTTGTCTCAGTCCACAGATTCTTTTCTGATGGTCTTTCAGTCTTTGTTTTCATCTCTCTCTCTCTGTCTTGCTCTCAGTCTCAGTCTTCCTCACACATTTTTCTCTCTCTGTCTTTTCGTTTCTGCCCATCTCAATGTCTGTGAATGTCTCTTTCTGCCTCCCGCTGTCTTCTCATCTCATTATCTCTAGCCGCTTTATCCTTCTACAGGGTCGCAGGCAAGCTGGAGCCTATCCCAGCTGACTATGGGCGAAAGGCGGGGTACACCCTGGACAAGTCGCCAGGTCATCACAGGGCTGACACATAGACACAGACAACCATTCACACTCACATTCACACCTACGGTCAATTTAGAGTCACCAGTTAACCTAACCTGCATGTCTTTGGACTGTGGGGGAAACCGGAGCACCCGGAGGAAACCCACGCGGACACGGGGAGAACATGCAAACTCCACACAGAAAGGCCCTCGCCGGCCCCGGGGCTCGAACCCAGGACCTTCTTGCTGTGAGGCGACAGCGCTAACCACTACACCACCGTGCCGCCCCTCCCGCTGTCTTTTCCGATGGAATCAATTTTGTACCAAAATGTTCACAATACTTTTGAAATATCAAACAAAAACGATAAATCAAAATTAAAAAAAAAAAAAAGTAAATTTTTTTAGACTGGCAAACAAATTATTCGTGTAATCGTGCAAAATATCAGTCTATTACTCTTCAGAAACCTTTTAATTTTGTTCCGCGTCTTTCTTGGTTTTGTTTGACGTAATTTATTTTGGTTGCGATTCCAGCTTTCTCGTTTGCGCTCCCTGACTTTTTGCTTGCAGTTTTGGCACAAACTTCCCATGTGGGTGGGCTGTCCAGGAATGCATTCCCATTGGCTAACTTGTGTTTGACTGACAGCTACGCTCAGCCATTCCCTACTCGGATTCTGGCGGACTGTTTGACGAGTGACCGATCCATTGACGGTAAACAAGGATCGAGTGGACTTCAGTGGCGACTATGATATTGAATTAATTCAACAAAGTGTAAGTACGGGACAGATGTGCTGTATGTGTTGCAGTAGTGCACATTATGCAGGCGTGTTTAACGTTAGCAAGACAGCTATTATATTGGGTAGTGGAGCTAAGGCTAACATTTGACTTGCCACGAAACACCTGCATAATGTGCACTACTGCAACACATACAGCACATTTGTCCCGTACTTACACTTTGTTGAATTAATTCAATATCATAGCCGCCACTGAAGTCCACTCGATCCTTGTTTACCGTCAATGGATCGGTCACTCGTCAAACAGTCCGCCAGAATCCGAGTAGGAAATGGCCGCAACAGCCTCCGGGGGAATCGCTGAGCGTAGCTGTCAGTCAAACACAAGTTAGCCAATGGGAATGCATTCCTGGACAGCCCACCCATAGACATCCTATTATTACGTAGACGGAGCGTTGGCTGTTCTGACGCGAGAAATACGGTCGCCATCTTGGAGTGGTGAGATAAGCGCGAGATCATAGACATCCTATTATTATTATACTGTCTGCAAGGGGGTGTATGGGGGATGCAAGTGACCGAAAGGCAATGGAGGAATGGGTGGCCTGCTGTAAGTGTGATAAGTGGTTTCACGAGTCATGTTTTAATGTTGTATGCTAATATTATATATATTGTTATTAAATGTTTATTCATATACTACCTTTTTTATTTATTTACTAGTTTATTCATTTACTACATTGTTATATTTTTATGTTTGACATTAATTTATAAATAAATGTTTTGATATGCTTTAAAACAAAAAAAAATGTTTGTGGTCAATTTATAGTCATCACACATTGTCCTACATACCAAACAAAGTGCCCCACTCAACCTGAATACATCAGCTTTGCTGAAGGGGGGTCAGATTGTGTTGAAGGATGTAAAAGGCTCTTATAAATTCACTGACTAGATTAATTTCCTCTTTGATATGTTCTTAACAATCTATTTAAAGAAAACATACACACATTCGAATCATTATAATGGATTTAGATTGTTAAAACCACATTTTATTTAAAAAAGTGTCCCACTTTACCTGAATTTACCCTGTCCATTGCAACAGATTGGTGGTTGTAGCCGATAGAAAAACGTTAAGCTGTTTATATCTAATGTATTTAGTATTCACACATTTTTTGTAGGATATTAATCACTGTTTCCTCAACTTCAACAATCTCCGACATCTGTTCACTTAATATCAGGATATTCTATTAACGTGAAGCCAACTATGAATAATAACCCCGCCGCTATCCTTTATCATAGCTATATGTATGACAAAAAAAATGCGAGCCAGCGCTGCCAGCGCATTGCACTGAGTGCAGCGTATCACCACTCCAAGATGGCGGCCCCGCGTCTCGTCAGCGCTTTTAGAATTTACATTGGATGCTCCGTCTACGTAATAGGATGTCTGAGAGCCCACCCACACGGGAAGTTTGTGGCAAAACTGTAAGCAAAAAGTCAGGGAGCGCAAACGAGAAAGCTGGAATCGCAACCAAAATAAATTACGTCAAACAAAACTGAGAAAGACGCGGAACAAAAATAAAAGGTTTCTGAAGAGTAATAGACTGATATTTTGCACGATTACACGAATAATTTGTTTGCCAGTCTAAAAAAAAAAGACTTTTTTTTTTTTTAAATTTTGATTTATCGTTTTTGTTTGATATTTCAAAAGTATTGTATGAACATTTTGGCACAAAATTGATTCCATATTTTCCTACCTGTCTTCACATCTCTCTCTCTCTCAAGTGCACTCTCTTTTCTTCCTCCCAACTTAGTTTCCTTTCTTTTTCTTCACTTTTCTATTTTTGTCTATTTATTTCTCCTTCTCTACTTTTTCTTATGTCAATCTGTCTCTTGTCCCAGTCCACAGATTCTTTTCTGATGCTCTTTCAGTCTGTTTTCATCTCTCTCTCTCTCTCTCTCTTTCTCTCTCTCTCTCTTTCTCTCTGTTTCTGCCCATCTCAATGTCTGTGAATGTCTCTTTCTGTCACCCGCTGTCTTTTCCCACCTGTCTTCTTTGCATCTTATTCTCGCTCTCTCTCTCTGTTTTGCTGACATGTTTATTTCTCTATCTTTTTTGTCTCTCTTTGTTTCTCTGCCTTTGCATCACTCTTTCTGTGTCAGTCTGTCTTCAAATATTCATCTTTCTTTTTGTTTGTCTTTGCCCTCACATCTCTCTCTCGCGCTCAACTCTTTTTTTCCTCCCAATTTAATTTCCTTTCCTTTTCTATTTTTCTGTGTCTATCTCCTTCTTTCTTTCTCCTTATCTACTTTTTCTCACGTCATTCTGTCTGCATTTCCTCTTGTCCCAGTCCACAGATTCTTTTCTGATGCTCTGTCTGTCTACACCTCTCTCTATATCTTTCTCTGTCTTAGTCTTCCTCCCATCTCTCTCTCTCTCTGTCTCTCTCTGTCTTCATGTCTGCCCATCTGTGTGTGAGTGTCTCTTTCTGTCTCCTGGTGTCTTTTCCTACCTGTCTTCTTCACATCTTAGTCTTTCTCTTGCTCTGTTTCCTTCACATTTATTTCTCTTTTTTGTCTCTCTTTGTGTCTCTCTCTTCACATCACTCTTTCTGTCAGTCTGTCTTCAAATATTCATCTTTCTTTCTCTGTTTGTCTTTGTTTTCACATCTCTATCATCGTTCTCCATCTCTGTCTCTCTCTTACTGTGCTCTCACTCATTTCTTTTTGTCTTAACTCCTGTGTGTGTGTGTGTGTGTTTTGAAACACCGAGGTCATGTCCACCGTTGCTGCCCCTGAGGCACATTAAACCTTACACTCGTCCCGTTATAACTCATAAACGAGCAGAGGTTTGTTTAGTGAGTGCCGATGTTACAAGACTCGCCCTTCTTCACCACACAGCTGCTAATGCGCATACTGGAGCATTAATAAGTGCAAACGCAGGTCAGTTTATCCTTTCTGAAGAGCAAACTGGCACTGGAGATCTCCGCCATCCAAATAAAAGCTCCATTTAAAGGGGTACCAAATATAATATATACAGTTGCTGATGTGACAAAGTAACGTATTCTTAAGTATTCTCATCTCATTATCTGTAGCCGCTTTATCCTTCTACAGGGTCGCAGGCAAGCTGGAGCCTATCCCAGCTGACTACGGGCGAAAGGCGGGGTACACCCTGGACAAGTCGCCAGGTCATCACAGGGCTGACACATAGACACAGACAACCATTCACACCTACGGTCAATTTAGAGTCACCAGTTAACCTAACCTGCATGTCTTTGGACTGTGGGGGAAACCGGAGCACCCGGAGGAAACCCACGCGGACACGGGGAGAACATGCAAACTCCGCACAGAAAGGCCCTCGCCGGCCCCGGGGCTCGAACCCAGGACCTTCTTGCTGTGAGGCGACAGCGCTAACCACTACACCACCGTGCCGCCCTTTCTTAAGTATTCTATCAAATTTATATACTAGAAAACAACGAAATATCTTGGTAATTGTAAATATAATAGTCGGTACGCTAAACGGCACAAGAGTCGCCATTTTTAAAAGACCGTGACGTCAGCGCTACCCACTGCACTAGGAGAGAAGCGTGTAATCATGGCGTCGGGCGCATGAAGTGAAAGCGACAGCTCTGTCGAATCATACGAAGAGATCCCGCAAAAGACACGTCTGGAGGATCGTTATACTTTCCATCAGTCCTGTTATTACACCCGAAAGCAACACACTGTGGCATCGTGTAGCCGATCACTTACAATTCATCCTACTTTCCGATTCACACGTGCTATTCCCAACCTCAATGAGCCAACACAACTGGGCACATACATACGTCATGAGTGTTACGCAGAGAAAATGAACGTGCATTCTGATTGGATAAAATTAATATCATGGCGGGCTGTTCAAACTGCGGAAATAGTTTGCTCGAGCTACTTTCAAAACACTATAACTTTCCGACCTTAGAACAAAAAACGTTTGTAAGTCTTTAATAAGGTTCGTTAATGTGTGTTTTATTGTTAGATTTACTCTATATATTGCCCTCTGTTCCCCTTTAAACCAGTGTAAAACATTACAATGTCCTGTGAGAAGCACTGAAATGCACACACACTGTTATTGCTCTACATGATGTGCAAGGTAAACATTATGACTGTCTCACAGTCATTCAGGACTGTGGACACTAAGAGGGGCGATCCTCAGTGCAGACGTGCTGCGTCCAAAAGAAGCTGGGAATGAATTTCAGGGATTTTTAGTCTTGTCTGAATCTGTCATATCAGTACTTTATAGTAGTTGACACAAAGTCTACTCCATATTTTAGTTTTTCCACTCTTTATCTGTCGAGTTTCGGTGAACCTGTGTCCAATGTTGGTGCGTATTCCTGTTCTTAGCTGACAGGAGTGGAATCCAAAGTGGTGTTGTGCTGTTGTAGCCCATTCAACTTAAAATTCGAGATGCTTTTCTGCTCACCATGGTTATAAAGAGTGGTTAATCAAGTTACCATAGCCTGCCTGTTAGAGCAAACCAGTTTGGCTGTTCTCCTCTTTGACAAGGTGTTTCCGCTCACTCTTACACACATACATTATATATTATACACACTACCGTTCAAAGGTTTGGGGTCACCCAGACAATTTTGTGTTTTCCATGAAAAGTCACACTTTTATTTACCACCATAAGTTGTAAAATGAATAGAAAATATAGTCAAGACATTTTTCTGGCCATTATGAGCATTTAATCGACCCCACAAATGTGATGCTCCAGAAACTCAATCTGCTCAAAGGAAGGCCAGTTTTATAGCTTCTCTAAAGAGCTAAACTGTTTTCAGCTGTGCTAACATGATTGTGCAAGGGTTTTCTAATCATCCATTAGCCTTCTGAGGCAATGAGCAAACACATTGTACCATTAGAACACTGGAGTGAGAGTTGCTGGAAATGGGCCTCTATACACCTATGGAGATATTGCACCAAAAACCAGACATTTGCAGCTAGAATAGTCATTTACCACATTAGCAATGTATAGAGTGGATTTCTGATTAGTTTAAAGTGATCTTCATTGAAAAGAACAGTGCTTTATCCTTCTACAGGGTCGCAGGCAAGCTGGAGCCTATCCCAGCTGACTACAGGCAAAAGGCAGGGTACACCCTGGACAAGTCGCCAGGTCATCACAGGGCTGACACATAGACACAGACAACCATTCACACTCACATTCACACCTACGATCAATTTAGAGTCACCAGTTAACCTAACCTGCATGTCTTTGGGGGAAACCGGAGCACCCGGAGGAAACCCACACGGACACGGGGAGAACATGCAAACTCCACACAGAAAGGCCCTCGCCGGCCACGGGGCTCGAACCCGGACCTTCTTGCTGTGAGGCGACAGCGCTAACCACTACACCACCGTGCCGCCCCTCACCTCAGTATATAAAGTTTAATTCTATACTATGCAGTGGTGGTGCTGTACTGAAAAGAAAATCAAAATCAGTTATTTTAACCAGGAGAGAAGGTGAAGGTCAAGGGTTCAGGGTTAAAGAGAGATGAATGAATGAATGAATGAATGAATGAATGTGAGAAGTTTTCAGTTAGGGATTTCCACCCTTTCACCAAAAATATACCATTTATTTTGCCTGGAGCCTACATTTGTCTTTGAGAAGCAATACAAACTCTATTTCCACTGTAGAGCAATCAGCTGTAGGAGCTATCGATTTCTCGCCCAGCTGCACCACGCAAAATTGCTTCAGAGTGGAACGGCAGGAGGAACGACTCGGCCTCAGGCCTCAGCTGACGGGCTGCTGGTCAGCCTCCATGACCGAGAACTGATTTAATTTGAATCGTTTATCAAAACCTAATAGGATGTTTTACTTATTATTCAAGAGTGTATTATTTAAAACCAGGCAAATCCTGTTTCCATGCAACTGGTGGTGCTGTGGACAAAAAATCAAACCCTTGTCAGCATTAAATGTCGATATAAACCCATTAGAAATATACACTCATCAGCCACTTTATTAGAAACACCTACACATTCATGCAATTATCCAGTTAGCCAATCATGTGGCAGTAGCGCAATTCATAAAATCATGCAGAGAGACTATGGTAACTCAAACTAGACGGTCAATGACGGCGTAGCTTACTCCGGCCCCATCTAGTCCAGAAGGAACGATCTAAAGGGCCACCTTGTGCAATAAATGTTACAAGCTATATACACTATATACAAGCTATAGATAGAAGCAATATACACCCTAGGAATACCGACCTATTTGCCAGAAAGAATCCAAAACAATGAGGAATTGAACGAAGAGAAGCAATTTTTGTTGAACTACTCATTAAGGCTTAATTAGTCCATAACTTCATTAATAATTGTAATGAAGCAAATCTGGGTAGAAGTTCTATGCACCCTAGGTACCCCTACCTTTCATGCCAGAAAGAATCAGAATCGGTGAAGAATTAAGGGAGAAGAAGCGATTTGTGTAGAAATTGCTCGTTAGGGATTGATCAATTACTCAATATCTTCATTATTAATTGCAATTATGCAAATTTAGGTAGAAGCTATATACACCCCAGGCAGACCTACCTTCCTGCCAAAAAGAAAAAATTGATGAAGAATTGAAAGAGAAGAAGTGACTTTCGTGAAATGTGGACGACGTTAGACGGACGCCAGACCACACATGATGGCATAAACTCATCGGCTGTCGGCCAGATGAGCTAATAACCGCTCTTTACAACCGTGTAGAGCAGAAAAGCATTTCAAGATATGTCAAATCATGAGATGGATGGGCTACAAGAGCAGAAGAACACACTGGGCTCCACTTTTGTCAACAAAGAACAGGAATCTGAGGCTACAGCGGGCACAGGCTCAGCGAAACTGGACACACACACACACACACACACACTCAGAAAGGCAGATTTATTACTCTGTTTGTGTGTGTGTGGTTGTACATGATGTGGATGCATGTGGCTTCAGGAATGAGTGTGAGTTCCATTTATGCTGCAGTAACAAATCTCATACATTCGCACTCTCTAACACACACACACACACACACACACACACACACACACACACACACACACACACACACACACACACACACAGAGTCCCATTTCTGGCAGAGTTATTAGTGTAGATATCATCATGGTAGCACTGCTAACTCTAATATTCTCTCTCTCTCTCTCTCTCTCTCTCTCTCTCTCTTTCTCTCTTCCATTGGCTCCCAGAATGACATTTCATCCTAACCCACATATGGCCATATCTCGTAGTGTCCTTTTCCTAATACAACGCAGGGCTAATGCCCCTAAAGCGAGCACTGATTTTTATGAGGACAATTTGCACCAGTTGGACTGCACAACAGTGCCCCGATAATACACCGAGTTTTAATTAAAACCTCTCACATGCTACGGAATTAAATATATCTGAGGCCGAAAGCTCGATGGAAAAGGAGAAATTATTTCCAAGTCCCCAGGCATGTGCAGTAAATCATGCGCGGCATTGTTTTCACCCTATTAATAAAGAAAGCAACATGTGCAGCAGTGGCAGGAGATGATTGCGGCATCATTCAGTGACTCAAAGTTTGGAGAAAATTTCACAGCAAATCACATGCAAACACACAGCTGCGCAATAATCCCGGGCCGCTAAATGCTTATTTCTGTTAGCCTTTCTCTCCTAAGGCAGAAATTCGAAATAAGGCCCAAGTTTATGCATCCTGAGTTTTCAAATCACAAACAGGTCAAAATGGGCGGAGCTTCAATTCCAGTTAATCAGACAATCGCAAACTTGATGAACATCACTAATCATAAGTGTGGCTGCTAATCAGGCCCGTTTCAAGCTATTTGGGGGCCCTAGGCAAAGGGAGATCTGGGTCCCATAATTATCCCCCCCTCGATGAAAGGCCTTATGGCCGCCTACCCACTGAAGACTTAATAAATAAACATCACACATATTGTAATCATTCTTACACTTTTTACTTAATAAATGAACTCTTTACATTATTATAAATAATTATCAAACCCAATTAAACACAAGAATAGACAAAATATACACACACATACATATTATATATATATAAATAAAATATGAAAATAAGACAAAGTAATATAAAATGTGCAAATAACAACACAATATTTACAGTATATACGCAAGTAGAAATAACTTCAAATGGTGATTAAATGATTACAAACATGAATAAGAATCTTAATAAGAACCAGCACACACAGAAAAGTGCAAAAGGTATAGAAAAACACAAAAAAACTTAAGAATACACAACTAGAATCATGGGTAAAATGTCTAAAACTGCTGCTTGCGGGCTTTGGCTTCAGCAAAGGCAGCCACAATACCCTCCATGTCCAAAGACCTGCAGACATCACATTCAATTGACATCAGTGCCACTTTTTTACATAAATAGGCTATTTATGTAAAAAAGAGCTTTCTTGTGAGCCATCCCCTGTCCTACTCCATTCATGCTCACGACACACTTCTGATGAAAGCCATGCAGCTCGCTGAAACTAACTCTGACTATGACATTTTGATAAACACAATAAGTTAATCTGGGAGAAGTTGACAGTCTTTCACCTATTTGTGTGGCACGTATTAGAATTTTTAGCCAGTCCTTGCAAGTTTGTAAGCCTGTTGTGCATGACAACGTTTACATCACTGTTTTAAACACTGTCTACAAGATAACTACCATTAACGTAAGCTAGCTACCAAATTTGCTTGTCGACCCGCTTGGTATTAATGAGTGTTACATTCTCACTTACCAGTGTCTTGTTTTTTTCTGTCTTCCTCTTCCCTTTTCTTCTTTCTCTTCTGGCTCCCTGAGGGGTAATTTCGCAAAGTTGTCATTGCTATTGAATACATAACCAGTCGTTCGGCAGCGGGGGCCCTTTGAGGGCTGGGGCCCTAGGCAATTGCCAAGTCTGCCTACCTTGTTGCAACGGCTCTGCTGCTAATCAATTACTTCTTTAAATTACAATAATTCCAGTTATTTTCTAAAAAAAAAGGCTTCCACATGAAGCATTAAATGAAAGCAAGACTGATGAACTGATGCTAAATCTATGAAAATGAAGTATATTAATAAAACAGAAGGATTACAAATACACAACATGCTACACACACACACACAGAAAATTGCACAATAAAGCAGTTCAGCTTGCTAGTTCCTTCGCTAGCTCCTTCAGTAATATTAACTACTTATTAACTGAGCGCAAGGTCTTTACAGGAAAATATCAGACCAAGGTCTTGACAATATGGGTCGGTCCGTACAAAAAGACCTCGGGCTGATATTTTCCCATAAAGACTGAGCAAGTGAGGTTAATAAGGAGTTTATTATATGGATTTTTTTATTTATAAGATTAAAATAGACAGTCATTATTATAATGAGGCGTGATGCTGCTTTCAGTCACATCATATTTGTAATCAGTGTTGGGAGTAACGCGTTACAAAAGTAACGAATTACTGTAATGCATTGCTTTTTGCAGTAACGCGGTAATGAAAGGCATTACAGAAAAAAATTTGGTAATATTTTACTCGGTACAAATGTCAGTAACGCGCGTTACAATGCATTTTTAACCTGGAATGAAGTGGTGGGTTTTTTTCCTTCATACAAATTCGCCAAAATCACCGCGAGATCAGCCGAGGTGAAACGTCTGCGCAAAATGTTTCACTTCCTTTTCCTTTAGGCTAGTCAGACAGAAGAGAGAGATGAGTGAACCTGCAGCTGATCTAACGTCGGATAGCACATTCTCCAGATGGGCACACGCCCATTACTTTAAGTTTGTGAAAAATAAGGATGTGAAGAACATCGTAGTCAAATGCACTGTGTGTGCTAAACCTAAAGAACTGTCCACTTCCCGAAATAGCACCAGTAATTTAACTAAGTATTTCCAGAGGTGCCGTAGTAACATGAAGTTAGCAAGGAAGCAAGCGGAGGATGAGAGTGGCGATAAAATCACAAAGCAGCCAAAATTAACGTTCTCCCGCTCTGAGATGCTCCTTCAGCCTCAGGAGGTTAGGAGACTTGTGGCGGAGTATGCTGTTGAAGATATGCTGACAGTTTGTTTACATTTTTGTCCTGCATAACTGAGTTTTTTTCTGGTCGGAAGTCAGACTAAAGTGACTGAGCTGCCTTTCCTTCGAGGCCTAAGCACTTCAACATCATTGAAAGCACTTTGATTTTGTTATTTCTAATTCTGTTTTTCGAAATGTGACTGGGTAGCCTCATATAGCTAATAGTCATCGTCTAGCTGTGATTTAAAGGGGAACAGAGGGCAATATATAGAGTAAATCTAACAATAAAACACACATTAACGAACCTTATTCAAGACTTACAAAAGTTTTTTGCTCTAAGGTTGGAAAGTTATAGTGTTTTGAAAGTAGCTCGAGCAAACTATTTCCGCAGTTTGAACAGCCCGCCATGATATTAATTTTATCCAATCAGAATGCACGTTCATTTTCTCTGCGTAACACTCATGACGTATGTATGTGCCCAGTTGTGTTGGCTCATTGAGGTTGGGAATAGCACGTGTGAATCGGAAAGTAGGATGAATTGTAAGTGATCGGCTACATGATGCCACAGTGTGTTGCTTTCGGGCGTAATAACAGGACCGATGGAAAGCATAACGATCCTCCAGACGTGTCTTTTCACTCGTTTCCGCTGAAAAACACCAAGCGAGTTCGAGCTTTCTTCTCTTCTTTCGTCATCACCGGAGTCGAGAGTACCTCTCCTAGGTTCAAACTGGTACCCTTCTAAGCCATAGCCTGCTTGCAGTGTGTCTTGCACGATCTCTTCGTATGATTCGACAGAGCTGTCGCTTTCACTTGATGCGCCCGACACCATGATTACACGCTTCTCTCCTAGTGCAGTGGGTAGGGCTGACGTCACGGTCTTTTAAAAATGGCGACTCTTGTGCCGTTTAGCGTACCGACTATTATATTTACAATTACCAAGATATTTCGTTGTTTTCTAGTATATAAATTTGATAGAATACTTAAGAATACGTTACTTTGTCACATCAGCAACTGTATATATTATATTTGGTACCCCTTTAAAAGGCTTGTGGGTTTTTTTTTTCAGGCCAGTTTTATTGTAGGCTACGATTTGCCATAATATGTTCATTTTAGTTAAATTTCTGAAATGGAGTCATATCCCTTAGGGCTAATCTTTTTTTTTTTTTTTTTTATGAAGCATAAACTATGCTTAATGCTGTAAACTTCTCTTCTCATCTCATTATCTCTAGCCGCTTTATCCTTCTACAGGGTCGCAGGCAAGCTGGAGCCTATCCCAGCTGACTACGGGCGAAAGGCGGGGTACACCCTGGACAAGTCGCCAGGTCATCACAGGGCTGACACATAGACACAGACAACCATTCACACTCACATTCACACCTACGGTCAATTTAGAGTCACCAGTTAACCTAACCTGCATGTCTTTGGACTGTGGGGGAAACCGGAGCACCCGGAGGAAACCCACGCGGACACGGGGAGAACATGCAAACTCCACACAGAAAGGCCCTCGCCAGCCCCGGGGCTCGAACCCAGGACCTTCTTGCTGTGAGGCGACAGCGCTAACCACTACACCACCGTGCCGCCCCTGCTGTAAACTTGAAAACAATAAAGGCATAGAAATGCTAATTTTGTATCCTGTCATATCTTTAGACATTACAATACAATACAGTTCAATTAATGTTAATATGAATAGGCCTAAAGTTACAGTATTTCTATCACAATTTGCCAGACTTTCACCTTTTGTCTGGTCTTGCGATGATTGTTCCTTGTATTGTGCCATGAGCCATCACTGTGGCTATTATATTCTAGTGTTTTTAACCATAAGCCTAGCTCGGTCAGATACTGTACCACATCACTTTCCACTGGATGTGTGATGAGCTAATTGAGCGTCTTGAGCTACATTTAGATTGCCAAATCCATACTTCCAGTTATTTTGGTGAAATGCAGTAATATTGTAATGTAACTAATTACTTTAAAATGACAGTAACAAGTAATAAATAATGCAAAACAGTTTTGAAGTAACTTGCCCAACACTGTTTGTAACGTAGTTGAGTCACGCGTGCAGAATAAATGGCTAGCGGTTTCAAAACTGAATTTCTGTTAGCGGTTTCTGAATGCTCTTCGTTGCTCATTTCTTGAATAACTTACTGACTCTTGTTTGTCTTTTGGCCATTTTTGATTCTGTTTTGATTTCCAGTTCATCTTTTTTTGTCGTTTTGTTTTTGCTTGCTTTTGGAAAGAAAGTTCGTAATCGCCCATGGGCATTATGGGAAAATTTATCCCGCCAAGGAACCAGTCAGAGCGCATGATTTTACTGGAAGTAGCTCGTGCTATATAATAAAATATAGTAATTTACCTTACGGGCGGCACAGTGGTGTAGTGGTTAGCGCTGTCGCCTCACAGCAAGAAGGTCCAGGTTCGAGCCCCGTGGCTGTCGAGGGCCTTTCTGTGCGGAGTTTGCATGTTCTCCCCGTGTTGGCGTGGGTTTCCTCCGGGTGCTCCGGTTTCCCCCACAGTCCAAAGACATGCAGGTTAGGTTAACTGGTGACTCTAAATTGACCGTAGGTGTGAATGTGAGTGTGAATGGTTGTCTGTGTCTATGTGTCAGCCCTGTGATGACCTGGCGACTTGTCCAGGGTGTACCCCGCCTTTCGCCCGTAGTCAGCTGGGATAGGCTCCAGCCTGCCTGCGACCCTGTTGAACAGGATAAAGCGGCTACAGATAATGAGATGAGATGAGATGAATTTACCTTACAATATAATATTTGACATGCATGCAAGCCCTAACTCAGTGTTTCTCAACCACTGGGCCAAGCGCCGTCTAGTGGGCTGTGAAATTTTTTTTTTCCAAGTTGAAGCTCATTTTTACTCGTAGTAGGGTACAATTGCTGAGTTGCATCTGACGTCACATCCGCCTCATTAAGCTACGGTCACACTCTAGCTCGCGATGCTTTGTGATGTGTTATTGATGAAAATGAGGCATTTTGGTGGCGATATACACGTGAGCTAAAAGTTGTGGTCGCACTGCAGGTGAACACTTAACTGTCACGGCTTTGTGCACTTGAGCTGCGTGCGCCCACGAAGTGCGTTATGCGTGCTCTTGGGACCCAGTCTTTATGGGAAACACCTGATACTGATTTAAGCACAGTCAAAACGTGCAGATACGGATGCTGTTTTCACGGAGGCTTTGCGAAGTATTACCACTGTCATGTTTGTTTCTAGCCCTGTTTATAATGCTGTTTAAATGCTCTGCCTTATGATTCTGCTTTGCTTTCGTTTTTGTAAATATCACGCCTGTAATAAACACTCTTCCTGCACTTAGATCCGTCTACCGCTGTCTGTCTATCTTGTAGTGTCCTGATCCCCAGATCTTTAACCCAGCCACATATAAAAAGTTGTACTCCTCCATGCTCTTCCAGGTTTTCATCTGTGTGTCTGTGTAGAACAATGTCTGCAGCACCAGGTAATTTGAGACATCGGGGAACTCAACGGATGAATCATTTTCCAACTCATAGGAAAAATCCTTCTTTGTTAGCGTGTAAGGATCTAATCCCATTGAGTGGTTTCTATCTCCACTTCTTTTGAGTGAACTTCTTGGTTTTAATAAGTTGCTTGTTTGCTGAACACAAACATGGCAATAAGTTCTTGTGTTAATCGCCCAGACTCCGCTTTTGGATCATTAACCCCTTTTGACTGAGAATGCCCTGCATGCATGGTTTGGCTTCTGGCACATCCATACAGTTTTAAATACAAAACCTACAGTTAGAAACAGCTTGTTTTTATTGCATTTATTTAATTCCTGGGCTCCCATCTGTAACAGGGAGTGATGTTGCATCCCATTAATACACTGTACAATAGAGTATTAGATTCTAATAGAATAGATGAGCCAGAATAACTGGGAATATTTTTAATGGGCCCTGACTCATTACGGGGCGGCACGGTGGTGTAGTGGTTAGCGCTGTCGCCTCACAGCAAGAAGGTCTGGGTTCGAGCCCCGGGGCCAGCGAGGGCCTTTCTGTGCGGAGTTTGCATGTTCTCCCCGTGTCCGCGTGGGTTTCCTCCGGGTGCTCCGGTTTCCCCCACAGTCCAAAGACATGCAGGTTAGGTTAACTGGTGACTCTAACGCTACGTTCACACTGCAAGGCTTAATGCTCAATTCCGATTTTTTTGTGAAATCCGATTTTTTTGTGAGGTCGTTCACATTAACAAATATATGCGACTTGTATGTGATCCTCAGTATGAACGAAAAGCGACCTAAAAGTGTTCCACATGCGCATTGCAGGATACGACGACATCACACGCAGTGAGCATGGCCAGTGTTTACGGAAGTAAAACCGCCCGGTTGCGGTATGACCCATCCAATCTAGCTTGAATAGCTGTATCCCCCCAAATGGAAATCAGCTCCCTAACCTCTGCGTCCTTCCATTGAGAAGATTCAGAACCTTCACAGCCCGAAGCGTCCCTCGCATTGATGTCATGCGCAGGGGCGCAGATACGTTTTTTGAACTGGGGGGGACTAAAAACTGGGGGGGGGACAAAACTGCCAGCAAACCAACCCCAACCCCGATATGCCTGTCAAACTTGTTGTGGGTTACCATAACAAACAAGCTCGAGCTCGCAACCTGTGCAGTCTGCGCTGCTCAACCAACCGAATATCAGTCTTTGTTTTGTTTTATGTGAGTTGTTGCAACTATGTATATACTGCTGTGCACCTCAATAAACCGAATGGTAATTAGTCTTTTGATTTTTCCGTGAGGTTTGCCTTATGCAAAGAAAGACAGCATAGACGTTTCTTCCTCCCTATAAGTGGGGGGGACCGAACGAGGTGAATTTAAATATGACTCGTCCCACCCTCTATCTGCGCCCGTGATCATGCGCCATGTTGTTGTAACTTTTTTGAGAGACCCGCCGCCTACTTCAGCGCAGAATAGTGACGTTTGTGGCTTGTTGATGACGTGTAAGTCGGATGAATGCGACCTGGCGGTTCAGACTGAAGTCGCATATGAAAAGAGCGGATAGGAATCGGAATTAGGACCACATATCCAAACGGCCTGGGTCGGATTTGAAAAAATCGGATCTGTGTCGTTCATATTGTCAATAAAAGATCGGATACAGGTCACATATGGGCGAAAAGATCGGATTTGAGTCACTTCAGCCTGCAGTGTGAACGTAGCCTAAATTGAGCGTAGGTGTGAATGTGAGTGTGAATGGTTGTCTGTGTCTATGTGTCAGCCCTGTGATGACCTGGCGACTTGTCCAGGGTGTACCCCGCCTTTCGCCCGTAGCCAGCTGGGATAGGCTCCAGCTTGCCTGCGACCCTGTAGAAGGATAAAGCGGCTAGAGATCATGAGATGAGATGAGATGAGATGAGATGAGATGAGATGAGACAGCAAAATCATGTCAGTAGAAAAGCAGCCTCAGTATCTTTCTGCTCTGATTGGCTGCACCTCCTGCCAGCCAGTCATGATGAACTTTTGTGCTAGAAATTCGCCTGTAATGCTGCTTGAGCTCGCATATATTGTACATTTCGGACAATTTCTCGCTAGCTATCCATGATTTCCAACTTGCTTACAAACTTGGCTCGGCCTAAAGTCATCATTAATGGGAAATGTTCAAACTAGTTTAGCTGCATAACAATTGGTAACAACTGACATTGCTCATATATCATGCTGTGTAATTAAAACCAGTTTTAAACCATTTAAACCATTTTTTGGCTAGGTTACAGTCACTCCGAAAGACCTGGATTGCATGTGTGCGCGTTTATTGTGGCGACATCTGAAAAAGACACATCTGGTCTGTCGCACTAAGACTTTGCGCCTGCAGCATATCTGAGAGAAACACTCCCTAAAGCCTGCCACTACACTCACCCCTTCAAAGTGCACACACATCCTCAAATGAGGAAATTTACGAGTTCCAGGAGGGCGCCATTGTTTAAAAGCTTGGCCTGAGGCTGTGCTTGTCCTAGCTAGCTGCTAACTCTTACAGCTTGATCTTGTCATCTAGTGCATACACATTCTCCTTTTGATGATATGCAGGCAGTACATACTCAACAGCATCGGGGTCGAGCAAAGTTACCTGCCCTTCAGCTCATCTCTGCTACGAACAGCTGCCATTTCCACGAACACAGATATAATAAAATGTATAAATCGTGCCACCAAAGTAATTGGTAAAAGAAACTGTTTCATTCTCTATTCTTTAGCGTCGCTGCATAATCGTACTGGCTCTTTGTCAGTTCCTCATTACACAATGATCAATCTTGCTCAGCAGGCGCCAAAGGATGTTCTAGCGAAGATGAATAGCCTCATCTATGATCTTGGTGAAGTCATTAAACCATCAAGGAGCTCATCTCCATTTAAAAAAATGGTATTCTAAAGTAAAACTGGGCAATGGAAACTTAAGCAGGACAAGACTAGATTTATTTCCTAATGCAAGGCAAATACACGCTCTTAAATATAAAGGTACCAAAACTTTACAGTCATGTCATCGAAGGCACATTTTGATTTCCTAAAGAACCTCTTGATTGAACGATGTGCCAAAGGAAAAAAAAATACCGCTATACATTTTAACATTATGTGAAGGGTTTTGTGGGGGAAAGAAATTGTTAATTAGGCAAAAGAACCAAACAGCCAAAAGGTTCTTTAGGGAGGAATTACAGACTGGAAGGGTTTGTTAGGGAAGAATCATTGACTGAAAGACTCTTTACAGAAGAATTATTGGCTGGATTCATTCTTTAGTGAAGAGTCATGGACTGAAAGGTTCTTTAGCGATCAATCTTGGACTGAAAGGATCGAGTATTGAAAGGATCAGGGATTTAAAGGCTTTTTAGCAAAGAGGCAATGACTGAAATATTCTTGATGGAAAATTCATGAAGTGTTAGTCTCCGTAGGGAAGAATTGTGGACTTTAAGGTTCTTTAGGGTGCACGGTGGTGTAGTGGTTAGCGCTGTCGCCTCACAGCAAGAAGGTCTGGGTTCCAGCCCCGTGGCTGGCAAGGGCCTTTCTGTGCGGAGTTTGCATGTTCTCCCCATTTCCCCCACAGTCCAAAGACATGCAGGTTAGGCTACATCCACACGACAACGGCAACAAGATTTTTTTTTTTTAAATATCGCGTCCACATGGGCAACGGATCAGTAAAATATCAGGTCCATATGGCAACGCAACGCTTGCTGAAAACGATGCAATACACATGCCACACCACTACGTGCGCTGTAAGACGGTCCCATCGGAGACACCAGAACAATAGAAGAAGTAGACGCATGCGCATAAACCCCTTCTTCTGTAGCATTAGCCACATAAGGTTTTGATTATTAATCAGTAGCGTAAAACGAAAGACGCGGAAAGAGGAATGAATGGGGGTAGATGGAAGCCGGTACGCCAACATTCTGATATCCTCCAGAATTATTTAATGGTCCGGAATAAATTGAATGCTACACGTTGATGGATTACTTTGTTCTTCTACGCCCTTTTTGAGGAATGTATTGTCGGACTTAAACCAACATCTGAAGAGGTAAGATCGCTCCTTTTTTTTTCCTATGTTTGCTGGCGGGATTGTTTTTTTTTTTGGAAAGCGCACGGGCGGTGCGCGGTTTGGTATTGCTTCCGCAGTGTTTGGACTAAAGACTCTGCCCTAAGGGCTATTCTCTCACTCACTCTCTCTCTCTCACTCACTTTGCACCATTACACAATAAATATTAACAGTGAAAATATTTTGTAAGCGCGTTTCATGAACCAAGTTATAGGATTTGTTGACAACTCGCACCGAGTTCGTTACACTTCTACCCGGCGTGAAGCACTCACAGTCATGTGGTTGTGACGTCATCGTAAACAAATCCGTTCTACTCATCCAGACGACTTCGCAACGGCGCCGTTGCCAGATTTTTTCACTCTGGAACCCGTTCTCAAAAGATTTCGTTTTGGGGCACCCAAAACGCCGGTGCCGTGTGGACGCCAGGCCGAAATGATAAACAATTTTATCAGATTCACCTGAATCCTTTGCCGTGTGGACAGGGCCTAAAACAGACATGCAGGTTAGGTTAACTGGTGACTCTAAATTGACCGTAGGTGTGAATGTGAGTGTGAATGGTTGTCTGTGTCTATGTGTCAGCCCTGTGATGACCTGGCGACTTGTCCAGGGTGTACCCCGCCTTTCGCCCGTAGTCAGCTGGGATAGGCTCCAGCTTGCCTGCGACCCTGTAGAACAGGATAAAGCGGTTAGAGATAATGAGATGAGATGAGATAAATTATGAAATGTATCACATTCTAAATAAATTTTAAAAATAGAGCTCATTGGTGATGTTTCATATGCGGGTGATTATATGGATCATTACAACCAGCAGTTTAATCTATTCTACATACAGCATCATCACTCTCGAAGGAGATGGAGCACATGCGCATCCCTACAACGTTACTAATGACTCAGGGCTTGTTGGATTTCTCATGCATGTGAGTTACATAATCAGTACAAATGAACTCACGCTAACTGCTAACTGTTAGCAGTATTAGTTGGGCTTACTTCAAAGCTGCAGTCAGTCTCTGTTGTGGGTGTGTGTGTGTGGGAGGCTGCAGTGTGATTAGTATGATTATGATTATACTTGGAAATTCTCACACAGAGCCGACAAGTGGGGAGGGAATTTGCGCAGCACGGCTGGATAATCATGAAGATCTCACCAATTGGATACAGACGTTCATATGCATCAGATGCGAAAGGGATCTCATTACAAAAAACTGCCATTTCTGCCCTAACACAATTAGAAATGTATTGTTGTGTAATTGTAGTGTGTTATTCACGGTCAGATTTGCAAAGTCAATCAGGTTGCACACCGAATCAGCGAGGTTTGTTGATTAGATGCCTTGTGTATATGTGATGGATTTGGGGCTTAAATGAAAACAAATCAATTGCTCTGTGTTTCAGGATCGGTTTTGAACACAGCCTATAGGTGATATGCTGTCGTTATTTGTTAAATGATTCACGTTAATGGAATGCGCCAGTGTTTTTATAAACCAATCACTATCTCCTGCTTCTCTAGCATACAGTTGTGGTCAGAAGTTTACATACAGTGACATGAATGTCATCTTGGATATGAATGTCATGGCAATATTTGGGCGTTCAGTAATTTCTTTGAACTGTTCTTTTTCTGTGGCAGAATGATTGTACAGCATACATCTTTAATAAAAAAAAAACACTAGAATTTGGTGCACAAGTTTTAATTTTCTTTGGGTTTTCTGAAATCAATACAGGGTCAAAATTATACATACAGGATCAAAAATGTACATATGCTCACTTAGATTATTAATTCAGAGGTGCTGAGACTTCCAAAATGTCTCTTGTCTTGCCAAGGCCGAGGTCTCTTAACTTCCTGTTAGTGATCATGATTGACTACAGCTGGTAGCTTCTCTGTTCCTTCATAGAAAGGGTTTGTTTACAGCACTCATTGGATTGACCAACACACAGTAAAATGGGAAAGTCCAAGGAGCTCAGTGCAGATCTGAGAAAGAGGATCGCAGATCTACACAACTCTGGAATGTCTCTTGGAGCCATTTCTAAACAACTGCAAATTCCAAGATCAGTTCAAACAATTGTATGCAAGTTATTGTGAGGTGTAGTCACTTTGCCAAGCTACTTTGCTTCAAGAAAACCCAAACTGTCACCCTCCGCTGAAAGGAAATTGGTTTGGATGGTCAGGAAGAACCTGGGAACCACCATGGCACAGCCCTGCCATGAACTGGAAACTGATGGATCACTGCCTACAGTTCAGTGAGTTTTATATCACCATGGACTAAGAGGCTGCTATCCAAGAAATAACCCCCTGCTCCAAAATTGACACCTTCTTGCTTAACTAAAGTTTGAAGCTGAGCACACAGACAAAGAAAAAGCCTTCTGGAGTATAGCTGTCTGGTCAGATGAGACAAAGATTGAGTTGTTTAGCCACAATGATCACCAGGTACAGAGGGACACTGTACCAGCTGCTGGTGGTGGTAGGATCATCATGCTCTGGGGCTGTTTTGCTGCCAGTGGAACTGGTTCATTGCACAAAGTGGATGGAATAATGAAGAAGGAGGACTACCTCAGAATTCTTCAGCATAAACCATCAGAAACTTGAACACGACTTGGGAGTTACAGCAGGACAATGAACCCAAACACGCATCAGAGCTGTTTGTGGAGGATAAAGCAGGCTAACATTAAGCTTAAAACAAGTCCTGACTTCAACCCTATTGAAAATATATGGACCGTGCTTACTGGTATAAGTCGAGTCCATGCCAAGAAAAAAAAAATTATTTGATCTCTACCAATTCTACCATGATGAGTCATGAAATATCCAACCAGAATTCTACCAGAAGCTTGTTCATGGTGAACAAAAATGTTTGATCAAGGTGAATCTTGCGAAGAGACATTTTACCCAAATATTAGGTGTGCTGTATGTATATTTTTGACCCTGTATGTATAATTTTGACCCTGCGTTGATTATAGAAAACACAAAGAAAATTAAAACTTGTGCAGCAAATTCTAGTGTTTTTTTATTAAAGATGTCTGCTGTACAATCATTCTGCCGCAGAAAAAGAACAGTTCAAAGAAATTACTGAACGCCCAAATATTGCCATGACATTCATATCCAAGATGACGTTCATGTCACTGTATGCAAACTTCTGATCATAACTGTATGTCTGATGGATAAAAAATTGAACATTTCCTTGTACTCGAGAACTAAAAACAAAAACAAAACAAAAACAAACAAAGCGCTCAACTGAAAACCAATAATGGAAGTCTATAGACAGCTGTTGAATTCATTTAAAACGAATGAATCAAACGTGTTTTGAACCAAAGGACAGAGCTGTAGTAATGCATGTCGTAATGAGTGTGCAAAGGCTTTGAACCAAAAGAGAAAATAAACACTTAATCACAATACAAGTCAAGGCAACTTTATTGTCAAATATGCTATACATGCTCGGCATACGTACAGCACAGATGAAATTTCAGTCCTCTCTGACCCACGGTGCAAACAGGCAATGCAATAAATAAAAATAGAATAACTGAAATAAACAATATAAACAGTATACACACACACACACACAAATTGGAGCAAAGGGACATAAAATAAACAGTCAAGGGCACTTGAGGTATAGCAGGTAAACATGAAATAAGCAGTATAAACAATAAACTAATAGCTGTTAAGGTGAGGTAGTGCGAAATAGTGCAAATGAGCGAGGTAAAGTGAAATGTGCAGCCCCTGAGTTCAGAGTGCGAATGAATGTTGAGAGTGTGTGTGTGTGTGTGTGTGTGTGTGTGTGTGTTGGGGGGAGAGACTGTGAGGGTGACGATGTCAGATGCTGAAGGGGGGGGCAGGGGTGTGTGCGGGCAGAATCTGTGGCAGGGGGCAGAGGGGGGAGGAGGGGCAGAACAGGGAGGGAGTTGAGCCTCCTGACCGCCTGGTGAAAGAAACTGTCCTTGAGCCTGCTGGTTTTGGCCCGGAGACTCCGCAGTCTCCTCCCCGACGGCAGCAGGCTGAAGAGGCTGTGAGATGGGTGGGTGGGGTCACCTGCAATACTGATGGCTTTGCGGGTGAGGCGAGAGTTATAGATATCCATAAGAGAAGGGAGAGAGACACCAATGATCCTCTCAGCTGCTCTCATGATGCACTGCAGAGTCTTGCAGCAGGACATGGTGCAGGCGCCGTACCATATGGTGATGCAGCTGGTCAGGATGTTCTCGATGGTGCCTCTGTAGAATGTGTGCATGATGGGGGCCGGGACTCTTGCTCTCCTCAGTTTGCGGAGGAAGTACAGATGCTGTTGGGCTTTTTTGGCCAGTGATGCAGTGTTGTTGCTCCAGGACAGGTCTTCAGAGATGTGCACACCCAGAAACTTGGTGCTGCTCACCCTCTCCACTGCAGCACCGTCGATAGTTAGTGGAGCATGCTGGGTGTGCGCTCTCCTGAAGTCCACAACAATCTCCTTTGTCTTCTCCACATTCAGGCGGAGATTGTTATCCTTGCACCACATGGCCAGGCGGCTCACCTCACTCCTGTAAATTGACTCATTGCCATTGTTGATGAGACCCATCACAGTCGTGTCATCCGCAAACTTAATGAAGAGTTTGGAGCTGGATGTTGGTGTGCAGTCGTGGGTCAGCAGAGTGAAGAGGAGGAGGCTCAGCACACATCCTTGGGGGGCCCCTGTGTTCAATGTGATGGTACTGGAGGAGTTGCTGCCGACCCGTACAGCCTGTGGTCTCCCCATCAGGAAGTCCAGCAGCCAGTTGCACAGGGAGGTGTTGAGTCCCAGCTGGTCCAGTTTATGAATGAGCTGCTGAGGAATGATTGTGTTGAATGCTGAGCTGAAGTCTATGAACAGCATTCTGATGTACGAGTCCTTTGTCTCCAGGTGGGTGAGGGCTGAGTGGAGGGCGGTGGAGATGGCGTCATCGGTTAAATGGTTGGACTGATATGCAAACTGGAAAGGGTCCAGTGCGGGGGGGCAGACTTGATATGCCGCATGACTAGCCACTCGAAGCACTTCATGAGGATGGGAGTGAGTGCGACTGGGCGGTAGTCATTGAAGCAGGAGGGAGACGGCTTCTTTGGGACCGGGATGATGGTGGTGGTTTTGAGGCACGTGGGGACAACAGCCTGGCTCAATGAGATGTTGAAGATGTCTGTAAAGACATCTGTGAGCTCCTCTGCACAGTCTCTCAGGACACGACCAGGAATGTTATCAGGACTCGGGGCTTTCCGTGCATTTGTCATCCTGAGAGCTCTCCTCACGCTGTCTGGGGATAGAGTCAACACCTGGTCACCGGGAGGTGGTGGGGTCTTCTGTGCCGTGGAGCTGTTGTCTGCCTCAAAGTGAGCAAAGAAGTCGTTCAACTGATTCAGCAGAGAGGTGGAGTTGTCACAGGTCTGCGGCGAGAGCTTGTAGCCTGTGATGGTCGGAATCCCCCGCCACAGGTTCCTGGTGTCTCTGCTGTTGTTGAAGTAGTCAGCAATGTTCCTAGAATACTGTCTCTTGGCCACCCTGATGCCTCGTGACAGGTTGGCCCTAGCTGTCCTCAGGTCCACCTCATCCCCAGCTCTGAAGGCAGCGTTCTGAGCCCTCAGGAGCCTGTGGACTTCCCCTGTCAGCCATGGCTTCTGATTGGCCCGAATGGTTCTGGTGACTGTAATGTCGTCCATGCACTTCCTCATGTAGGCAGTGACGGTCTCTGTGTACTCCTGGAGATCTGTGGTGGTGTTGTAGGTGGCCGCCTGTCTGAACATGCTCCAGTCAGTGGTGGAAAAACAGCCCTGGAGTGCCTCTGAGGACCCCTCTGGCCACACACGTACCTGCTTTGTAGCTGGTTTGGTGACTTTAACCAGCGGCCTGTATGCTTGCATTAGCATAACAGTGGAGTGACCTGAGGCCCCAATGTGGGGGAGGGGTAGGGCTTTGTAGGCGCCTCTATGCATGGTGTAAGCATTGTCCAGAGTATTGTTTCCATGTGTGGGAAAGTTGATATGTCCATAGAGTTTTGGAAACACGCTCTTGGGGTTTGCATGGTTGAAATCCCCAGCCAGGATGAGGAAAGCATCTGGGTGGGCTGTCTGCTGCTCACTGATGTGCTGATAGAGTTCATTCAGTGCTTCACTCCTGTTGTTATTGGAGCCGGGAGGGATGTATATTGCGACCAGCAATATGGCTGTAAATTCCCTCGGCAGGTAGAATGGCCGAGGGACAAAAAATGTTTTGAACTAGCTATTTAAATAATTATTAGGGCTGTAAAATAACGCATTAATTTAGATTAATTAATCACAGAAAAAAAACACGTTAAAAAATTAACTCTGATTAATCACGTTCCATAGTGACCTTTGATCCAGTGCCATTCTGGCCACAAGTGACTGGAAAATGAAGGAGGCAGACGAGAACATGCTGCTTGGTCCAGTGAATGGAACACCCAGATGGAACTGTTGACCAGAGCTTCGTTCTCTGCAATTTCTGCAATTAGGAATTTTCATAGCATAAGACTTCGTCAAGTCTGAAATATCACCTCAATGCAAAGCATTTAGGAGCAAACCCGGAGGTACGAGCTAGCACACCCATTGATGCTAACGCTAGCAGTCAGCCTTGTCAAGCCACACTCGACCAGGCATTCAGACGGAAACTTAGCAAGTCTACATGTGACTGACTGACTAACTCCCTTGCTAAATGGATTGCAATGGCCCGCAGACCAGTTTTGGTGATAGAGGACGGGGATTAGCAGAAGCTTTAGAGAGAGCATCTGACACAACTTATAAGCCGCCATCGAAAAACACAATTGTGTCCAAAATCCAGCAGCTTTACGACAGAAAAGACAACAAACGAAGATGTAGTGGTGGTAGCCGAACATATTCCCTTACAAAAAAGAAGTTTATTCAAGTATGCTTCTAGTATACTTCTTTTAAACTAAAAATAAGAGAGTATGCTTTCAGTTTACTTTTTATTTACTTATCAGAGATATGCTTAATAAAGTTATACATAAATATACTTGGCTTATACTGAAAAGTATATAGAAAAGTCTCAGAAATATTAAGCTTATATTTAAACTTTTGATCAAGATATACTTAACAAAAGTGTAATAAAGTGTTAAAATATCTGTGCTTTATGTTTAAGTGGACTTGCCCTGTAGTTGTGCTTATCCTTTTGATAGTAGCCGATAAAATACTTCTTTTATTGCCATGTTTTTATACTTTGGCATTTAATCCAATGTTGCTTTAAATTTTGATTTTTAAAGAAAATGAATATGTTCTTAATCCTGAGTATCTGTTGTTATTTTGTGAATTCTTACCTTTATAACTTCATTGTGGGCTGCACGGTGGTGTAGTGGTTAGCGCTGTCGCCTCACAGCAAGAAGGTCCTGGGTTCGAGCCCCGTGGCCGGCGAGGGCCTTTCTGTGCGGAGTTTGCATGTTCTCCCCGTGTCCGCGTGGGTTTCCTCCGGGTGCTCCGGTTTCCCCCACAGTCCAAAGATATGCAGGTTAGGTTAACTGGTGACTCTAAATTGACCGTAGGTGTGAATGTGAGTGTGAATGGTTGTCTGTATCTATGTGTCAGCCCTGTGATAACCTGGGATAGGCTCCAGCTTGCCTGCGACCCTGTAGAACAGGATAAAGCGGCTACAGATAATGAGATGAGATGAGTTATTGACAGAATTTAACAACTGCCCTTCATTAAAAACAAACAAAAAAAACCCTCAAAAGCGCTTTTGAGTAAACAGCTTTTTCAGTCGGGAAAAAAAAAGTGTTAGATTTCCTGCCTGTGGCGATCACACGTTTACAGATAGACCTTACAGCTTAGGTTGAAAAACAGTAATGTATTCATTTAACACTTATCAACCTTGCTCCTGCACCAAGGATCAATTCCCGCTTGTGTTCATCCACAGAGAAGAATTTGTTCCTTTCTTATCTGTTGACCGATTGCACGGTTCTATACACAGTTCTCGTTTGTGTAACGTTGAAGACTACGGCTATATTGTGGTATTATTCACCTTAAAGTCTTTCTTGTTACTGGGTTTGTCCCATGTCCTTCTGACTTTTCATACTTTTCTCATGTTTGAGCCATGCTTGTTCAAACTGTCACAGTGTCTTGTGCCAAGTCCCCACACCACAAAGCTGAGCTCGTTGCAATGATCCCACCCCAGCGCTCTGTGTGTGGTTTAGACCTGTAGTAATAGCACCAGACCTAGGATATAATTTTCAGGTGGAACAGAAATTGGTTCCCAGGATTTCTCTCCTGCACTTGGCAGCTTTTAACACTCGACCAAACAACCCAAATTCTTTCTGCAAAGGGCTCTTAGAAGTAGCAGAACCCATGGGCTTAAGAGTGCAACGGCAAGAGGAGGAGGTTGGCAGAGGATCCTATCACAAACATGCAGAGACAGAGAGAGAAATAGAACCAAAGAAAGAGACCAAGATGGTGGGTGTGCACAGAGAAATGCCTTTTCTCTCTGTCGTAAGAAGGACTGTTGGGTCAGTGGCCCAGTGTGTGGTATCTGGGTCTTTCAGATGGGCCCTTTCTGTGTGTGTGTGTGTGTGTGTGTGTCCGGAAAGAGACATGGTGAGCCTGAGTATCTGAGTAGAGCCACTGCTGAGATGTCCATTTACTCATCAGGAGCAAGACACTGTGCTTCGTCAGTGGAAAAGTCCAGAGAGGAAGTGTACTCCATAGCTCTGAACAATCACACTCACTCAGTCTCTCTCACACACACACACACACACGCTCGTCTTACCATCATTGCAAGGATCTTCTATTGCGCATGAATGCCATGCCTACACTTAAATCTAACTTTAATTTTAACCCCAGTAACAACAATTAAGCCTTTTGGCTCTTTAAGTTAAAGCAGTTTTGAGAGGGGAAAAAAAAAAACCCAGCAACATTTTCCTCATCAGGACTAGCAAAATTTCCTCACATGGTCAAAATTGTTCAATTTTCCTGTCATTTTCCCCACCAAGATATAAATCACACACACACACACACACACACACACACACACACACACACACACAGACCTGCCTTTACTAAAATACAGAAATACAAGGTCTTTCTGTCGTTTTCTCTCAAAAGTCTGATGTTCATTGTTATCTCCACTAGCTTTGTTCGAGGCGGCACGGTGGTGTAGTGGTTAGCACTGTTGCCTCACAGCAAGAAGGTCCGGGTTCGAGCCCCGTGGCCGGCGAGGGCCTTTCTGTGCGGAGTTTGCATGTTCTCCCCGTGTCCGCGTGGGTTTCCTCCGGGTGCTCCGGTTTCCCCCACAGTCCAAAGACATGCAGGTTAGGTTAACTGGTGACTCTAAATTGACGTAGGTGTGAATGTGAGTGTGAATGGTTGTCTGTGTCTATGTGTCAGCCCTGTGATGACCTGGCGACTTGTCCAGGGTGTACCCCGCCTTTCGCCCGTAGTCAGCTGGGATAGGCTCCAGCTTGCCTGCGACCCTGTAGAACAGGATAAAGCGGCTAGAGATAATGAGATGAGATGAGATGAGATGAGCTTTGTTCGAGGAGGTTATATTTTCGCCTTCATTTGTTTGCTTCTCTGTTCCCAATCTCACTCAAAAAGTCATGGACGGATTTTGATGAAATTTGGAAGAAAGGTGAACCATGGACCAAGGAACAATTGATTAGATTTTGATGCAAATCTGGATATGGATCCAGGATTTTTTTTTTGTCTTTTCCCAACATAACTCAAAAAGTAGTGAATAGATTTTGATGAAATTTGGTGTACAGCTTTAGTATTATCCTTGGTTCAAGTGATTTAATTTTCATGTTGATAATATGTGGCTTGGCAGAGGTTTGCACACTATAATGTATCCTTCTAGTTCAAGAATGCGCCATTGCAACCAGATCCTGTTTTCATCCCATCCACTGACACCTCATCTCGATTCAAGCCAATACACTCCTCTTCTGTGTTATCGTCCTTTTGAATTTAAGCCAAAACAAACACATTCTGTTTTGACTGAAAAAAAAAAAAAAAACACGATAGTGTCTGGTTTGTGAAATATAACCCAGGGGAAATTTACTAGGCTTTCTGATTAGGATTAGGTAAAAAGCAGTTGAAAGTCTAAAATAGTTTTACTGAAATGCTGCTATGGAATGAATATCAAATATCTAATTATAGAACTTTAAAAACAGAAAACAGAAATGAAATGCAGCTTCTTGCTAATTTGTTTTGTGGGCTTAGAAGTGTAATAAGCTTGAAGAGTATCAAACAGCGTAGAGTGTAAAGTACACTACCGTTCAAAAGTTTGGGGTCACTTTGAAATTTCCTTATTTTTGAAAGAAAAGCACTGTTCTTTTCAATGACGATCACTTTAAACTAATCAGAAATCCACTCTATACATTGCTAATGTGGTAAATGACTATTCTAGCTGCAAATGTCTGGTTTTTGGTGCAATATCTCCATAGGTGTATAGAGGCCCATTTCCAGCAACTCTCACTCCAGTGTTCTAATGGTACAATGTGTTTGCTCATTGCCTCAGAAGGCTAATGGATGATTAGAAAACCCTTGTACAATCATGTTAGCACAGCTGAAAACAGTTGAGCTCTTTAGAGAAGCTATAAAACTGACCTTCCTTTGAGCAGATTGAGTTTCTGGAGCATCACATTTGTGGGGTCGATTAAATGCTCAAAATGGCCAGAAAAATGTCTTGACTATATTTTCTATTCATTTTACAACTTATGGTGGTAAATAAAAGTGTGACTTTTCATGGAAAACACAAAATTGTCTGGGTGACCCCAAACTTTTGAATGGTAGTGTACATACTAAAGTACAATAATCAAGTATACCATGCACTGAGAGGGTCCCATGGAAATTATGGATTCTCTGGGGTGACTGATGCAGCTTCGAAGAAAATAGCACTATGCCTGTCACTGGAGAGAATCTATAATTACTGAGGCCTCTCAGTGCACTGTATCTCATCTCATCTCATTATCTCTAGCCGCTTTATCCTGTTCTACAGGGTCGCAGGCAAGCTGGAGCCTATCCCAGCTGACTACGGGCGAAAGGCGGGGTACACCCTGGACAAGTCGCCAGGTCATCACAGGGCTGACACATAGACACAGACAACCATTCACACTCACATTCACACCTACGCTCAATTTAGAGTCACCAGTTAACCTAACCTGCATGTCTTTGGACTGTGGGGGAAACCGGAGCACCCGGAGGAAACCCACGCGGACACAGGGAGAACATGCAAACTCTGCACAGAAAGGCCCTCGCCGGCCACGGGGCTCGAACCCGGACCTTCTTGCTGTGAGGCAACAGCGCTAACCACTACACCACCGTGCCACCCAGTGCACTGTATATTTGACTTTTATTCTATCCATATTCACTGCAATGAGCAATCGCATGCTCTGATTGGCTATACTTTACTACTAGGATATCAGCTCATAGACCGTGAGTAGAGGAAAACAAAATGGCGGCGCGTGTTGCTGAACCAACCAAGGATGAAATAAAAACTCTACTTGAAAACAAAATACAAAAAAAAGCAACAAAAAATTTATGGAATAAAAGTATTTGATGGTAAAAATATATCTTTTTTTATTTTTCAAGAATTATTATTTTTATTATTATTATTATAGGGCGGCACGGTGGTGTAGTGGTTAGCGCTGTCGCCTCACAGCAAGAAGGTCCGGGTTCGAGCCCCGGGGCCGGCGAGGGCCTTTCTGTATGGAGTTTGCATGTTCTCCCCGTGTCCACGTGGGTTTCCTCCGGGTGCTCCGGTTTCCCCCACAGTCCAAAGACATGCAGGTTAGGTTAACTGGTGACTCTAAATTGACCGTAGGTGTGAATGTGAGTGTGAATGGTTGTCTGTGTCTATGTGTCAGCCATACCTGTCAACTTTGAGGTTTGAAAAAAAGGGATATTTCCCCGATTTTTAACTCAAAATAAGGGAAAATTTCGGAAAGTCATACCCTTCACCAAAAGTGGGTGTGT
This sequence comes from Neoarius graeffei, assembly GCF_027579695.1. NCBI lineage: Eukaryota > Metazoa > Chordata > Actinopteri > Siluriformes > Ariidae > Neoarius > Neoarius graeffei. The sequence goes on from NC_083587.1 coordinate 58,084,420, forward strand.
AGTTGAATGGGGGGCAATTTTCTATCTAGTATTTGTGATTTCCTGTACTCTGGTGCATGTTGGTGATAGCCAAGACCCAAACTCAATATGCTTATGGTTTATAGAGTGCATTTGTGAATAAACTATACATTTATTTTTATTTGCTTTCAGTGGGACCAGTTATTTCCCAAATTAAGGGCTAAAATACGTATCTTATGTTAAAATAAGAAAGGTCATTATATAACCAGTCAATAAATTCAATTCCATTGCAATTTATTATGGTTTTACCATAGCCATGGCCTCGGAACACTAGATAGATAGATAGATAGATAGATAGATAGATAGATAGATAGATAGATAGATAGATAGATAGATAGATAGATAGATAGATAGATAGATAGATTAATAAAGAGATAAAGAGTAATATAAAATATTAAACCAAGAGTGATTTAAAATGGGTAAGTTTCAGATAGAAAATAAAATAGACAATGAGTGGATAAAACAGTTAATACACCAATTAGTTTACACTAGGCTATTTATGAGGTCTTAGCCAGGACATACTTAATGTAAACATGTGTAGCTTACCTTTGATTATTTGGGAGGCTTTCGTTTTCCCCATGGAAAATTTCTTTGCGATGGAAGAGTCTGGGAACATTCCAGCCACGCACTTGTTGAAATCATCAAAGAAAGAGAGGCTAATGTTTTTCTTAGCTTTTAGCATCGCCATCTTCACCTCAGACCTAATCAGTGTTGCCAGATACTGCTGACGTTTTCCAGCCCAAAATATGTTTAAAACCCGCCAAAATGCACTTGAAACCGCCCAATCTGGCAACACTGGACCTAATCACTTGTTCAGCCTCGCCTCCGGATGGAGTTCTGTAATTACTGATGCCTGACAGGGCGGGGACGTGAATTCATGGCCCGACTTCCTGCTGTAAACTCCTGTCAGAGGCGCGTCATGAATTCTGGACCTATCGACTTTTTTATATTGTGAAAATACGGGACTTTTATATAATGTGAAAATACGGGATATTTTCGGGGAAATAAAAAAACGGGAAGACAGCGGGAAATAAGTCAAAATAAGGGATTTCCTGGGAAAAACGGGAGGGTTGACAGGTATGGTGTCAGCCCTGTGATGACCTGGCGACTTGTCCAGGGTGTACCCCGCCTTTTGCCCGTAGTCAGCTGGGATAGGCTCCAGCTTGCCTGCAACCCTGTAGAACAGGATAAAGCAGCTAGAGAGAATGAGATGAGATGAGATTATTATTATTATTATTATTATTATTATCGCATTTTTCACAAATTGCTCCTGTCATTTCGCCGGTTTGTTTACATTCTAAACGGAAATGATTTTGTCAGATGTTTTGTATAAAGTTTTTATTTATCGAATTTGTAAAAAATACAAATAAAAATGCTCAGTTTCTCAAAATCCAGTGAATGTGGATAGAATCAAACAGTTATTCCACTCAATCTCGTCATACATGGCTTATAGTGCATATCGCGGGTAAATTCAGGAGCAAGATCAATGTAATTCTCCTATTTTATATTAAACTTTGGTCAAATATCTGTAACATTCTGCATTCTTTGCAATTTTTTTACCTTGCGCAATACCAGAAAAATTCAGTTGAAATCAAGCCATTTGAGGCAAATTGGTCCGCCTCTGAAAAAACTTGGCATTTGGATTTCCCGGCAAACATTGATTTTCATGATGTCGCGTGCGGGACGCCTCCCTCTGAATCCTACGTCAGCGCTGGTTTGTTTATGAGAAAACGACCTGGTGGTTTTCTGCAAATTTCTTCAACGTTATCGCGTAATTATTAAAATGGTTAACAGATGTATCGTAGGAGGGTGTAGCAACACCGATCTTGATGGGATTAGTACTCATCGTTTCCCAAAAGACCGGACAATGAGAGAGAAATGGGAGCGCTTGGTCTACACAGGCTGTGCACTGAAACCGTGCAAAGCTCGCGCAGCCTGCTGGCGCTTCCACAGGTAACGTCACGAATCTGGCTCCAGACTCCCTTGGGATTTTTTCAGACGCATTTTGTTATTTTATTTTTTTCTGCTGTAGACAGATGGCCTTGTGCAAAATTACCCTTCTGGATGAGTGTGTAAAGGGACACACGTTCATATTAAAAAAAAAAACGAAATTGGTCCAGAATATGCACTTTAAAGCCAACTTGGTGCTACGCGCCTCATCGGCTATCAGCTCATGTACGACTTGATTTCGTGGAATAACTGAAATATCCCTCATCAAAAAATTCCAAACTAAAAGTGTTAACTTTTCACTTTTGTCTATGAAATTGAATCTCGGCATAAACTCACTGGAGGCAGCCATGTTTGTTGTTTACATCAGACTGACCTTCAACCTGTGCATGTGCAATGTACCATGCTATTGCTTTTTTTTTGTACATTTTTAAATATTTATTTCAAATTTTTTTTTTTTCCACGCTATTGCCTGCCTTGCTCGGCAGGATCATGATATGTAGCTCTACACACACAGAAATGCTCGCAGAGCCACAGCTGTGACTTGAATTGGCGACTAAACCGTTCTTTTTGGAATTTGAAAAAGAGATGAAGCAGTACATAAAAAAAAAACATACTGACTCACAAAATCAGAAAGCTATTAATACTACTGATTTGTATGGTTACTTTTATGTTTTCATTTGAAAAGGCTAAAAAGTTAATGTTTTTGTTTCGATTGTATTAATGACTTCTATTCTTGTCTGTCTTTATTGGTAAAAAATAAAGACTCGAGTCGGCCGTATAGCTTGAAATTGTATATCCAGGATATACCATGACTCACACCATATGCATTTTTTTTTTTTTGACATCACGTGATACATTGCTTAATCAGTGGTGGAACTATTTTATGTCACGTGAGCCATCCTTGACCAATCCCTGCGTGGGAATTTTTTGATGACGGATATATTTAACAGTTATTCCACAAAATCGAGTCGTACATGAGCTGATAGCCGACGAGGCGCGTAGCACAGAGTTGCCAATAAGCCATGTATGACGAGATTGAGTGGAATAACTGTTTTATTCTATCCACATTCACTGGATTTTGAGAAACCGAGCATTTTTATTTTTATTTTTAAAAAATTAAATCAATAAAAACTTTATACAAAACGTCCGACAAAATCATTTCTGTTTAGAATGTAAACAAACCGGCGAAATGACAGGAGCAATTTGTGAAAAACGCGATAATAATAATTCTTGAAAAAAAAAAAGATATGTTCTTACCATCAAATACTTTCATTCTATATTTTATTGCTTATTTTTTGGGGTTTTGTTTTCGAGTAGAGTTTTTATTTCGTCCTCAGTTGTTTCAGCAACACGCTCCGCCATTTTGTTTCTCTCTTTTCATGGTATATGAGTTGATATCCTAGTAGTAGAGTAACCAATCAGAGCACACGCTTGCTCATATCCAGTGAATGTGGAGAGAATAAATATATATTATTTAACACTACACTGTGGATGTATAATGATACTTTATACTACATTGCTGTTGGATTCTCTGTGTGGATTAATTTATTTACATTCCACAACATTAAGTTAATATAACTATAAATGGATAAAAAACTAAAATACATCATAGTTTAATAAATAGAAAATTGTCATTTTTACCATACAGCTAATGATCCCATAACAGCATTTCATAACAAGTTTGTTTTCCTCCCATGGTATGAACTTAAAAAGTGTGAGAAAAAAGAGGCTGGTGAAGGAATGACTGTTTATAGCAGGGATCATCAAATTCCGGCCCGCGGGCCGACTCCGGCCCACCACCCCCCTTTGACCGGCCCCCCAGCCCCTCTGCCCCCCCACCACTTGAACTGGCCCTATGAGGCAATCCCCAAAAGTGGTCATGGCCTATTTTTTTAAATTGCTTTTTGGCAAATAATAACATGTCTGCATCTTGTATTTTGTTGATTTTATCAAATAAAATTGATATTTAGTTATAAAATGAACTATTCATATTTTCCGAATTTTCGTCATATGCTCGCGATCAAGCAGTGACAGGCAGCGCACGCGCAGAGAACTGTCAGTGTTCAGGACAGCAAAATGGCTAGCGGTAAGCGAAAAGTTGACAGAGTGTGCAGAGTTTTTAAAGAACAGTGGACCACCAATTATTTTTTCGTTCAGTGTAAGGACCGTGCAGTTTATCTTGTATGAAAAGAAAGTGTGTCTGTTTTCAAAGAATATAATCTGCGTTGTCACTACGAAAACTGCCACAAAGAGTATGCTAGTTTGCGAGGGCAAACAAGGGAAGACAAGATTTGGAGGATGAAATGCGGACTGGCTGCACAACAGAATGGATTCCTTCGCCAAACCCAGATCAACCAGGCTGCTGTCCGAGCTGGCTATAAGGTAGCTCACCTACTAGCTACCCATGGAAAGCTGTTTACTGATGGGGACTTTGTTAAAGTACGCATGCTTGCTGTGGCCGAGGAGGTGTGTCCCGACAAGAAGGATGCGCTCAACGTGGTGAGTCTCTCCGCACCTACTATGACCAGGCGAACCGAAGATTTGGGGGACAACATGTATGACCAGCTGAATGAGAAAGCGTCAGAATTCGAGTTTTTTGCTTTGGCCAGGGATGAGAGCAATGACGTGCAGGACACAGCACAACTGCTGTGATCTATTGCTCATATTATTATAATTTCACTGTTTTTTTAAATGTATTTATTTTATAGGCCTATTTATTTGACCTTTATTAAGTGCTGCACACAATTATTATTAATATTATTAATAATATCAACAGGCCTACCTACAATTTATAATTTTCCACTCACCTTTGCCAGTGTCAATCACCTTAACTAGGCAGATGCTTCTTACCTTGACAGCTTTGATGTTATTTTTATTAGAAAATAAATAAATGGAATATCTGTGGTATTTCAAATTAAAACAGTGTGTGAAGACTCGATTACTACTTTTGCAAACCACTAGTAAAGATAAACAAATATGTGCCAGGAATCAAGTGTTGATATAGTAGTGGGGATATAGTAGTATGGATATAGTAGTGTGGGATATAGTAGTGGGGGATATACAGTAGTAGTATGGATATAGTAGTGGGGATATAGTAGTGTGGATATAGTAGTGGGGATATCGTAGTGTGGGATATAGTAGTGGGGATATAGTAGTATGGATATAGTAGTGGGGATATAGTAGTGTGGGATATAGTAGTGTGGGATATAGTAGTGTGGGATATAGTAGTATGGATATAGTAGTGGGGGATATAGTAGTATGGATATAGTAGTGTGGATATAGTAGTGGGGGATATAGTAGTGGGGGATATAGTAGTGGGGGATATAGTAGTGTGGATATAGTAGTGGGGGTATAGTAGTGGGGATATAGTAGTGTGGGATATAGTAGTGGGGATATAGTAGCGTGGATATAGTAGCGGGGATATAGTAGCGGGGATATAGTAGCGGGGATATAGTAGCGGGGATATGGTAGTGGGGATATAGTAGTGGGGATATAGTAGTGGGGGATATACAGTAGTAGTATGGATATAGTAGTGGGGGATATAGTAGTGGGGATATAGTAGTGTGGATATAGTAGTGGGGGTATAGTAGTGGGGATATAGTAGTGTGGGATATAGTAGCGTGGATATAGTAGCGTGGATATAGTAGTGGGGATATGGTAGTGGGGATATGGTAGTGGGGATATAGTAGTGGGGGTATAGTAGTGGGGGTATAGTAGTGGGGGATATAGTAGTGGGGGATATAGTAGGGGGGATATAGTAGCATGGATATAGTAGCGGGGATATAGTAGCGGGGATATAGTAGCGGGGATATAGTAGCGGGGATATAGTAGTGTGGGATATAGTAGTGGGGATATAGTAGTGGGGGATATAGTAGTGGGGATATAGTAGTGGGAATGGTTGTGCCAAGCTAGTAATCTCTACTACACAATGAGGCCTGCTGGTGGTCATATTTGTCTGGGTCATACAATTCTATGTTATATAGCTGACCCGACCCCGGCCCCCCATCACAGTCAGGAACGGCAATGTGGCCCCCAGAGAAAAAAGTTTGGTGACCCCTGGTTTATAGCTTCTATAATGTAATAAAATAAAATAACTTGTTTCATAGATGCTCCACAATATTGAATATAACTGTAAATGGATAAAAATGATAACATTTCAATCTTTAATAAACCCATCACTTTAATCATTGGTAAATAGTTGTAGTATATGAAGAATAAAACACTTATGTGAATGTGCTGTTATGAGAAAATACTAAATTTTGTGGTGGTAAATGTAACTCTACTTCACACCATTGATTATTTTCCGATAACAGCATGATCTGTCATGTTTTATTCCATATGTAATCAAAATAAACACAAGAACATTGGAGAAAATGGTCATGTACTGGGGAAAAAATTTAATCAATGACATAATTAAATAATATTTGCTGGTGTTGAGTGGTATATCAGATATATTCCACTCAGCTAGCATGATACTGAACGAGTCGAAGATGAGTAGCTGAATGGAATATATCTGATATACCACGAAAGAAAGCCAGCCAATATTATTATTATTATTATTATTATTATTATACATACTCTATTCATATCAGCATTCTCAAAGGCCAACGCTAGCTTACATGCAACTCGGTGCTGTTAGTGCAGCAGTCCTTCCAGCCGGTGTAGCATTGAGCAGCAGTGTTAGTGAAGGCCAATGCTAGTTTACCCATGACTCGGTGCTGTTAGCGTGGCAGTCCAGTTACCTTCCAGCCGGGCTAGAGTTAGCAAAGGCCAACGCTAGTGCAGTCAAGTCAAATATTATTATTTTCCCTGTGTAAATTACGGAGTTGCTTTTAAAATCAACATCAACAGCTACACACAATAGAATGACCTGGCAGCCAAAATTCTTTCAAAATCTTCTGGATTTAATGAAGCAAACCTGGCAGCCATGTTTGTTTACAAATTGTCACAGTCGCTCGCTAGCGCAGAAGTTTTACATCTCCGACGTGTGACGTCGTGTAGTTTTGACAATGTGCAATATTGTAACAATACTGCACGCTTATTCTCCATTGGGTAGAGTGACGTAATACACGTAGGATAAGCGATATGTTAACAATATTGCATACTATCAAACCAAATGAATGAAACCTGCTAGAAGGGAATAGAACACGTTTTTATTCCATCAAAAATGTGTCCCGTGTGTATAATAATTCACAATATTTTTTTTAGGATTGCATCATTCCTAGACATTTTCTTGCTGCTTTTTCCTGTTTTTCAAATATGTTTTAGGTTAAAAAAAAAAAAGTTGGATCATTTATTATATAATTTAGGCTGCGGATTGTAGAGTGCTAAACTGGACATGAGTAGCTCTCTTTACCTGTTAGCCAGAGTAGCACTGGGGGAAAACTCAAACAGCAAACCTCGAAAACCGAACATGTCTTTATATGATGTACTGTCAGGTCAGAAATTGGACAAATTACTTTTTTTTTTTTTATTTCATATGACTGGAGCAGTATTTCTTGAGCCGGTCCTCAATGCCCCACAAACGGCCAACATTTTACGCTCTCGCTGACTTCCCACTGGGTTAAAATATAGATCCTGCGTAAACGAAAGGTATGGCATTAAATGTTCATCAGTCTCTTGCTGGAGGGAAGTGTTGTAAAGAGGTAGTTCGCAGGGTGAAAGGTGTTGGTTTGAAGTTTATGAGTCTTCCTAGCAGACGTACTTTAAAGTCCAGAAGCACCTGAGGGAAAATTGAGGACTCTCATATGCTGTCATGTTGAGATGGAAGGAAATCACCACACTTCAAGTAACATTGCGAGTGAAGAGGAGCATTGTCTAAGAAAATAGATTCTGTGCTGGGCTTCGAGTATAAATGCATTTGTGTTTGTATTCAGTGATGGAAAACCTGCGTCGCTCATGTTTACCAGTACAAATTCCCTTTCTTCGCTGCTTCTATTTCATGTGTTTTGGGTTCTCTGTGTGCTTTTATTTATTATGCCACATGCCTTTATTTCTGGTTTAGTCCCATCTCTGGCCACATCCCATCATTATCTGTGTTAGTAGTTTGAGGTTTTGCTTGTTTTCTGACTCATCCCTGTATTCTCCTTCCTGTCATTTGTTATAGGGTTCTAACTCAGTGTATCGGGCCGATACGCAATGTTTCCTTACCGCTGTGCCCACAATATTACCAACAAGCCTGTAAAAGTTGCCGCTAAACTTGTTAAAAGACTTGTTAATCTTGAAAATGTGGTCTTTTGTTGAATTTTCTCTTGTCACCCCCACTGTCAGCCCTGCGATGATCTGGCGACTTGTCTAGGGTGTACCCTGCCTCTTACCCATAGTCAGCTGGGATAGGCTACAGCTTGCCCGTGACCCTGTACAGGATAAGCGGTTACAGATGATGGATGGATGGATGGATGGATGGATGGATGGATGGATGTTATCCCCATGTGGCGGTTCTACATTCGGACATACTCCACTCCCCGTCCACATAAGCGCCCAGTGCATAGCTGCCCGAGTAGTTCCGTGTGGAGACCGTCACTGATCATGCTAGTCCGGTTTACCTCCTTCCTTATGCTGTGTTCATGGTAAAGTGCCATCCATGTTAAGAGGTGTTTATGTGCCAATGGATGGACTATTCAGAGTTAGATCTGAATAGTCCATCCATCCATCTATCCATCCATCCATCCATTATCCATAGCCGCTTATCCTGTGTCGGGTTACAGGCAAGCTGGAGCCTATCCCAGCTGACTATGGGCGAGAGGCGGGATACACCCTGGACAAGTCGCCAGGTCATCGCAGGGCTGACACATAGAGACAAACAACCATTCACACTCACATTCACACCTACAGTCAATTTAGAGCCACCAATTAGCCTAACCTGCATGTCTTTGGACTGTGGAGGAAACCAAAGCACCCAGAGGAAACCCAAACAGACACGGGGAGAACGTGCAAACTCCATACAGAAAGGCCCCTGTCGGCCACTGGGCTCGAACCCAGGACCTTCTTGCTGTGAGGCGACAGTGCTAACAACTACACCTGCTCTGAATGGTCATGTATTGTAATTGAACTGCTGAAGCTGAAACTAAAGCTGACACTTGGTGAACATCAACTGGTTGTTTAAGTCTTATTACATAAATATGTCACTAATATAGTTAAATATTAATTATTTTAAGCCTTCAATCAAAAACAATCACAGCAACTTTTGGCAAAAAAAATCTCTTTAATCTCATCTCATCTCATTATCTCTTGCCGCTTTATCCTTCTACAGGGTCGCAGGCAAGCTGGAGCCTATCCCAGCTGACTACGGGCGAAAGGCGGGGTACACCCTGGACAAGTCGCCAGGTCATCACAGGGCTGACACATAGACACAGACAACCATTCACACTCACATTCACACCTACGGTCAATTTAGAGTCACCAGTTAACCTAACCTGCATGTCTTTGGACTGTGGGGGAAACCGGAGCACCCGGAGGAAACCCACGCGGACACGGGGAGAACATGCAAACTCCACACAGAAAGGCCCTCGCCGGCCACGGGGCTCGAACCCAGAACCTTCTTGCTGTGAGGCGACAGCGCTAACCACTACACCACCGTGCCGCCCAATCTCTTTAATATTACCCAAAAAGAGTGACTTTCAGGGAGGCCTGCAAGTGACAGGAAATGCACTAGCCGAGCCGAGCACGTACAACCCCGATTCCAAAAAAGTTGGGACAAAGTACAAATTGTAAATAAAAACGGAATGCAATAATTTACAAATCTCAAAAACTGATATTGTATTCACAATAGAACATAGACAACATATCAAATGTAGAAAGTGAGACATTTTGAAATTCCATGCCAAATATTGGCTCATTTGAAATTTCATGACAGCAACACATCTCAAAAAAGTTGGGACAGGGGCAATAAGAGGCTGGAAAAGTTAAAGGTACAAAAAAGGAACAGCTGGAGGACCAAATTGCAACTCATTAGGTCAATTGGCAATAGGTCATTAACATGACTGGGTATAAAAAGAGCATCTTGGAGTGGCAGCGGCTCTCAGAAGTAAAGATGGGAAGAGGATCACCAATCTCCCTAATTCTGCGCCGACAAATAGTGGCGCAATATCAGAAAGGAGTTCAACAGTGTAAAATTGCAAAGAGTTTGAACATATCATCATCTACAGTGCATAATATCATCAAAAGATTCAGAGAATCTGGAAGAATCTCTGTGCGTAAGGGTCAAGGCCGGAAAACCATACTGGGTGCCCGTGATCTTCGGGCCCTTAGATGGCACTGCATCACATACAGGCATGCTTCTGTATTGGAAATCACAAAATGGGCTCAGGAATATTTCCAGAGAACATTATCTGTGAACACAATTCACCGTGCCATCCACCGTCGCCAGCTAAAACTCTATAGTTCAAAGAAGAAGCCGTATCTAAACATGATCCAGAAGCGCAGACGTCTTCTCCGGGCCAAGGCTCATTTAAAATGGACTGTGGCAAAGTGGAAAACTGTTCTGTGGTCAGACGAATCAAAATTTGAAGTTCTTTATGGAAATCAGGGACGCCGTGTCATTCGGACTAAAGAGGAGAAGGACGACCCAAGTTGTTATCAGTGCTCAGTTCAGAAGCCTGCATCTCTGATGGTATGGGGTTGCATTAGTGTGTGTGGTATGGGCAGCTTACACATCTGGAAAGACACCATCAATGCTGAAAGGTATATCCAGGTTCTAGAGCAACATATGCTCCCATCCAGACGCCGTCTCTTTCAGGGAAGACCTTGCATTTTCCAACATGACAATGCCAAACCACATACTGCATCAATTACAGCATCATGGCTGCGTAGAAGAAGGGTCCGGGTACTGAACTGGCCAGCCTGCAGTCCAGATCTTTCACCCATAGAAAACATTTGGCGCATCATAAAACGGAAGATATGACAAAAAAGACCCAAGACAGTTGAGCAACTAGAATCCTACATTAGACAAGAATGGGTTAACATTCCTATCCCTAAACTTGAGCAACTTGTCTCCTCAGTCCCCAGACGTTTACAGACTGTTGTAAAGAGAAAAGGGGATGTCTCACAGTGGTAAACATGGCCTTGTCCCAACTTTTTTGAGATGTGTTGTTGTCATAAAATTTAAAATCACCTAATTTTTCTCTTTAAATGATACATTTTCTCACTTTAAACATTTGATATGTCATCTATGTTCTATTCTGAATAAAATATGGAATTTTGAAATTCCCACATTATTGCATTCCGCTTTTATTTACAATTTGTACTTTGTCCCAACTTTTTTGGAATCGGGGTTGTAGAACCCGTGAGTTTTTGGGGGCCTAAGGCGGCCCCTGAGCCCCTGGCCGTTATGACTGGTGCCACTACGCTGATATTTTGGTCTAGTTAGAACCCTGAGTTAGTACTGTATGTTACAGTTACATTTAAACCATGTATCAATGAACTTTTATATGTTTGTATAAAGGTTAGACTGTGATGGGTGTCAGAGACTAATAAATCCACTAGTCTCTGCTGTGCGGCGCTAATGACTCGTCTGAAAAAAATATTCCTGAAGCAGACAGTAAAGGAAGCAGGCTAAATGTTCTTCATCTGGAAATATTTCATACTAGATGAAGCCAGTTCTACAGTCAGCTGTATATTATGCATAAGCCATGGCGAGAATTTCTTTCTTTCTTTTTTTTACATTCCATTATTTAAATGAAAAAATCAGTTTCATGTCACTTTTATGGATAAGTGTAGACGTATGCATATGCATGATGCACAGGACTGAGTTTTTAATCCTGTTCCCAACAGCTCATGAAGGAATTCTGAAGTCCTATTTATTTGTATTCACCTGTAATATTTTCCATGATCAATTTAGAATTTGGGCAGCACGGTGGTGTAGTGGTTAGCACTGTCGCCTCACAGGAAGAAGGTTCTAGGTTCAAGCCCAGCGGCTGACGAGGTCCTTTCTGTGTGGAGTTGGCATGTTCTCCCCGTGTCTGCGTTGTTTTCCTCCGGCTGCTCTGGTTTTCCCCAAAGACATGCAGGTTAGACTAATTGGTGGCTCTAAATTGACCGTAGGTGTGAGTGTGAATGGTTGTTTGTCTCTGTGTGTCACCCCTGCGATGACTTGTCCAAGGTGTACCCTGCCTCTCACCCATAGTCAGTTGGGATAGGCTCCAGCTTGCCCGGGACCCTGTACAGGATAAGCGATTACGGATAATGGATGGATGGCATTCCATGTCTTTCATCATCCTATATATATGTATATATACTCATTTAACAGTTATTCTATGAAAATGAGTCATACATGACCTGAGAAGCAGAGCATTTTTATTTTTTGCAAATTCGATAAATAAAGACTTTGTACAAAACGTCCAACAAAATCATTTCCACTTAGAACGTAAACAAACCAGTGAAGTGACAGGAGCAATTTGGGAAAAATGCAATAATAATAATAATAATAATAATAATTCTTGAAAAAAAATACGTTCATATTTTGTTGCTTTTTTTTTTGTATTTTTTGTGATTTTGTTTTCGAGGAGAGTTTTTATTTCATCCTCAGTTGGTTCAGCAACATGCTCCGCCATTTTCTCCTTCTTTAGGGTTTTTTGGTCGTTGGCAAACCAACTTAAAGGTGCAAACATGTTTGTGTGTCTCTGTTTCCGTTTCTGGTTAGGAGTACACCGTGAGCGTTTTGGCTGCCGCTTCTCACTGGAGCTTTTCGTTTTTCTTTCATTTTGTTTTTCTTTTTTGTGTTTGCATAGTTTGATGTTTGTTTGAGTGTTTTGTCCGCCAGTTGTGGTGTAGCTCCGGACCCAGTTTTGGCGTCCGTTTCCTCCAGGCCTTGGTCTGCCGTGGGTGATGCCTGTTCTCCTCGCTATGGACTGCAGTGAGCTCATCTCATCTCATCTCATTATCTCTAGCCGCTTTATCCTTCTACAGGGTCGCAGGCAAGCTGGAGCCTATCCCAGCTGACTATGGGCGAAAGGCAGGGTACACCCTGGACAAGTCGCCAGGTCATCACAGGGCTGACACATAGACACAGACAACCATTCACACTCACATTCACACCTACGGTCAATTTAGAGTCACCAGTTAACCTAACCTGCATGTCTTTGGACTGTGGGGGAAACCGGAGCACCCGGAGGAAACCCACGCGGACACGGGGAGAACATGCAAACTCCACACAGAAAGGCCCTCGCCGGCCCCGGGGCTCGAACCCAGGACCTTCTTGCTGTGAGGCGACAGCGCTAACCACTACACCACCGTGCCGCCTGCAGTGAGCTCATTGCTCTTTTTAACATCGTGGTTGTCTAGCGCTCTGTGCGGCGGTGCTTTTGTGCTTGGTACGGTGCTCTGAGTGCTGTCGACCGGTGGCATTGCGTTGGCTGTGCAGGTGGTTTGGGACATACCAGCCCTCTGTGTGGTGGTGCTTCTGTGCTCGGTTTGTGGATCCATGGCACGGTGTTCCGAGCAATGTTGCCCAGCAGCGTCACACTGGCTGTGCAGGCGGTGTGGGACTTATTTTCGTGCACCTGGTGGGATTGTGGTAGCTTAGGGTGACCAAACGTCCGGTTTCCCCCGGACATGTCCGTTTTTCACGTCCTGTCCGGGGCGTCCGGGTTTCTTTTTAGAAAGTGGGGAAATGTCCTGTTTTTTATTACCTTCCATTGGACCATTAAATTGCCCGGCACTAGGGCACTGCGCTGTGTGTGACGTAATCCCTGAACCACGTCAGTGCGGTCAGCTTTTTATAATCAGAAGACAGCGTGGCTGTCAGTACGCCAGCAACATGCCGAAGCGCAAATGCACATTTACAGACGACTTACAAAAGAAGTTCCCCGCTTTCAGACTGGGTTGAGACAAGTGGGAAGCTTTGTGCACAGTGTGCAAAGCAGGTACATATGTCTCGGTGTCCAGTGGAGGTGCTAGGGATCTAAAATTCCACCTGGACACCGAGAAACACAAAAAAGCTGTTCGAGGCGAGAGTACCTCAAAGTCGATAACAGAGTACTTTGTGAAACCAGGGAACGAGGATGCCGTGAATGCAGCGGAGGGTGCCTGGTCATTTCACACAGTGAAACATCATAACAGTTATCGGTCTATGGACTGCACAAGTTCATTGTTGAAAAAGACCCTCCCCGATTCTGACACGGCCAAAAAGTTCAGTTGTGCCCGTACTAAGACGGAGGCAATTGTTAACGGTGTTCTGGCACCTCACTCTATCGAATTGGCGCACGAAGCGCTCAAAGATATCCCATTCTGTGGTGTTAGTACTGATGGGAGTAATCACGGTGCAGTAAAAATCTTCCCCATAATTATCCAATACTTTGATTGGAAGGAGGGTGGTGTGCAGACCAAATTAATTGAAGTGAAAGATACACCAAATGAGACAGCAACCACCATCGCAAACTACCTAATGGAAACATTGGCAAAGAACAATTTGTCTTCCAAATGCATCGCATTTACTGGGGACAATTGTAACACTAATTTTGGTGGAACCCGGCGTGACGAAGGGGGAAACAATGTATTTGCGAATTTGAAAAGATTGCTGCAAAACAAAACACTGATTGGCGTGGGTTGCCCAGCACATATACTGAACAATTGTGTCCATCACGGGGCAGACACACTTGATGTGGACCTTGAAAATATTTTTAAAATATACCAGTACTTCCACATTTACACCGTGCGTACTGAGTCCCTCAAAGAGTACTGTGATTTTGCTGACATTGAGTACAGGAGGATGCTTTCACACAGCAAGACAAGGTGGCTCTCTCTGTTCCCAGGCATAGAGAGGATGCTACAGATGTTCCCTGCTTTAAAAGCATTCTTTGTCTCAGCAAAAGCCACCCATGGTGATCAAGGCATTTTTTGAAAACCCATTTAGTGAGATATACTTGTGGCACATGCACTCACTCATGTCCGTCTTCCACAATCACATTCAAGAAATGGAAAGGGAGAATAACTCCATCATGGAGGTTAAGAAAATATTGAGCAGCATCCACATTATTCTTCTTGAACGGAAGAACAACAATTTCATGTCCCTCAAAGTTAAGGGATTGCTGGCCGAAAATCGCAGAGATGGACTTGAAGGGGGCTGTGACAAGTTCATGGCTGATGTGCTCGGCATGTACAGTTCATGTTTAGAGTATCTGGAGAAGTGGATGACTCCCATGGAAGAGTTCTCACCATTCATGTGGATGGACATGAGTGAGCCACCAAAGTGGAATGATGTGGAGGCCTGCATCAAGTACCTTGGAGAGAAGGGGGTGCCAATTGATGACGTTAAATGTTTTGACCAGGTTGCCAATCTGAAGAAATTCATTGAAAGCTGCAGTGACGATGAGTTCATGGGCCTGCAGGTGCACCAGAAGTGGACCAAATACTTTGAGAAGGCCAAAAACATTGCATGCTACTCAGAACTGCTGAAGATTGCACAGTTTGTCTTTGCACTTCCTTCTCACAATGCAAATGTGGAGAGAGTTTTTTCACTGATGCAGAGCCAGTGGACAAAGGAGAGGAACCAGCTCTCTGTTGAATCATTGAAAGGGATTCTATTTGTGCAATACAATTTCAAAGATATGTCTTGCGAAGACTTTCATGCTTATTTGTTGAGCAACAAAAAACTGCTGAGAAAGATCAGCTCTACAGCAAAATATCAATGGGCAAACAAGAAGGATGAGGAAGAAAAACCAGACGAAGAGGAGGAAAAACCAGACGAAGAGGAAGATGAGGATTAAGCAGGAAACTAAAGATAGACTATTGATATTTTTTGTTAGGGTTTTTTTTTTACATTTTTGAGTTATTTTTAAAGTAAATATACAAGAGGTATTTTTGTTAATTAGCTAATTTGTTAATTTATCTTTTCCAATAGCCTACAGATCAGACATTATTTCTCTCATTAATGAAATTGAGGCTGAGTATCAGTATGTTTGTTATTGGGAGTTGAGAGTTATTGTTAACTTTTATTGTTAATATGAGTGAGTGTGGTTTAGATGAGACATTATTTCTTTCATTGTGTCATTCATTCATTACAGAAATTGTAAAGCATTTTTGAATAAATACATTTTAAATATCATTTGTTATTGGAGTTATTGTTGTTGACTTTTATGAAAAGCATTTTTAATAAACCAACTTTAAATATCATTTTATTTGTATGTTTGTTAAGTGAGTGCATGTGCCATAAGTATATCTCACTAAATGGGTTTTCAAAAAACGCCTTGATCACCATGGGTGGCTTTTGCTGAGACATAAAGAATGCTTTTAAAGCAGGGAACATCTGTAGCATCCTCTCTATGCCTGGGAACAGAGAGAGCCACCTTGTCTTGCTGTGTGAAAGCATCCTCCTGTACTCACCCTTAGCAAAAAGAAGTTTAAGCAAGTGTGCTACAAGTATACTTATTTTATACTAAAATCGAGGAAGTGTACTTGAAGGTTACTTCTTATAAACTAATTCTTGATACACTTACAACATAGTACAGGGAAGTATACTTGGTTTATACTGAACCAAGTATAAAAAAGTATAAGTAGACCTATATCAATACTAAGACTTACACTTATACATTACTTTAATACTAAAACTTATACTTGGACCTAAGTATACTTTGTAAATCTTTTTGCCACAAAATAGGAATGCTTAGCATATATCTTGCTTCAAGAGCACAATAAGGTCAACTCATTAATTGACTCAACGTTTAATTTATATATTTATACTATATATATATATATATATTATATTTATAATTTATATTACATTATGGGCGGCACGGTGGTGTAGTGGTTAGCGCTGTCGCCTCACAGCAAGAAGGTCCTGGGTTCGAGCCCCGGGGCCGGCGAGGGCCTTTCTGTGTGGAGTTTGCATGTTCTCCCCGTGTCCGCGTGGGTTTCCTCCGGGTGCTCCGGTTTCCCCAACAGTCCAAAGACATGCAGGTTAGGTTAACTGGTGACTCTAAATTGACCGTAGGTGTGAATGTGAGTGTGAATGGTTGTCTGTGTCTATGTGTCAGCCCTGTGATGACCTGGCGACTTGTCCAGGGTGTACCCCGCCTTTCGCCCGTAGTCAGCTGGGATAGGCTCCAGCTTGCCTGCGACCCTGTAGAAGGATAAAGCGGCTAGAGATAATGAGATGAGATGAGATTACATTATATTTTATATATATATTATATTTATAATTTATATTACATTAGCTGAGCTATACAGCTGGTAAGTGATTAGGGAATCCAACCTGATCAGAGGGCCCCTCTCACCCCCTCCATCACTCCTTCCAACTGCTCCCATCAGGCTGGCGCTACAATGTACCACTATAAACAAAAAGTCCTTCATCCCCTCTGCAGCAGCCTTACTCAACAGCACATGATGAACATTACCAGCCAACCCAACCGTCAACATGCATGTCTTGTTTAATGTCTTATTATAATTCTGGAGATTAACACTTAGTCATTATGTGTACTGAATTGCATTATCTTCATGTACCTTACACTTCATCATACACAAAAACAGGAAAACAGAAAAAAGTTTGGCTTGACTTTATTTATTTAACTAGTCCCTTTCAAAAGGGTTTGGCAATGGTGTTATGTACAGTGTGTCAGCTGTTTCAACAAGGACACATTTTGTTTTGATCATGTCAGGCGAGACAGCATGAACAGTTTCAGTTTTTTGAACATCATATACAAAATGACTTTGTACATTTATTTGCGAATCTTTACATACAGGCCGGCCTGATTTACTAAGTACGTCAACTAAAACACAACATAGTTTGCGACATGGACAAAAAGCAGAGATTTCATGTGAACATATTTGTTTAAAAACAACCAATTCTATAATACAACAAAATGTACCATCTTTCAAGTATGCAGCACTGTTGAATCTCTTCTTTAGTCTGTCATAGGTTTTACTGTGGTACGTAACTCCATCAACCAAAAAACGGTTGTAAGACCAAAAGCAGTTACTTAGTTTCCCACACAACTTTTCAATGGCAAGCCTATATGACATTTTTATACTGGTTTCCCTTAGCAAAAAGTAGTATACTTAAAGTTCATTTTGTAAAGTATTCTGAAGTGTACGTATAAGTATATCAAGTGTACTACAGGCCATGTACTTCAAGTGTACTAGAAAGCATACTAATTTAATACTTCTTCGGACTAAATTGGAACATTTTAAGTTTATAAAAGTATACTTCAAAGTTACTTTTAAGTTAGCAAAAGTACTCTTTAAGTACTCTCATCTATACTATATCTATACTGTAAATGTACTTGGTATATCCCTCTTGTATACTTACAGTATATAACTAGTACAATGGCAGTACATAAATAAGTGTACTTATGATATACCTCAAGTACACAATAAGGATATACCAAGTACATTGATAGTATATAAATGAATATACTTACAGTATATAACTAGTACAATGGCAGTACATAAATAAGTGTACTTATGATATACTTCAAGTACACAATAGGGATATACCAAGTGCATTGATAGTATATAAATGAGTATACTTGAAAGTGTACTTTTGTAAACTTAAAACGGACTTGAAAGTATACTTTTATAAACTTAAAATGTTCCAATTTAGTCCGAAGAAGCATTAAATTAGTATGCTTTCTAGTACACTTGAAGTACATGGCCTGTAGTACACTTGATATACTTATACTTACACTTCAGAATACTTTACAAAATGAACTTTAAGTATACTACTTTTTGCTAAGGGCAGTGTCAACAAAATCACAGTACTCTTTGAGGGACTCAGTACGCACGGTGTAAATGTGGAGGTACTGGTATATTTTAAAAATGATATTTTCAAGGTCCACATCAAGTGTGTCTGCCCCGTGATGGACACAATTGTTCAGTATATGCGCTGGGCAACCCACGCCAATCAGTGTTTTGTTCTGCATTTGGAAGACAAATAGTTTTTTTTACCCATGTTTCCATTAGGTAGTTTGCGATGGTGGTTGCTGTCTCATTTGGTGTATCTTTCACCTCAATTAATTTGGTCTGCACACCACCCTTCTTCTTCCAATCAAAGTGATTACTCCAGTCAGTACTAACACCACAGAATGGGACACCTCAACAGAGTGAGGTAAGTTTGTAGTTTGATATTGTTACTAACACTACCCCCCCCCCCCCCCCCCCCACACACACACTAAGGTGTCCTGGTTTTCCCAAATCAAAATATGGTCACCCTATGGTAGCTACGCCATTAGAATGACATCCTGACCCTCTTTTGGAGGACTCTCCCCCCCGCCCTTAATTGTAAAGCAACCTTAGGTGTGAGAAAGGCACTATATAAATTGAACTGCTCATTCTCATCTCTAGCCGCTTTATCCTGTTCTACAGGGTCGCAGGCAAGCTGGAGCCTATCCCAGCTGACTACGGGCGAAAGGCGGGGTACACCCTGGACAAGTTGCCAGGTCATCACAGGGCTGACACATAGACACAGACAACCATTCACACTCACATTCACACCTACGGTCAATTTAGAGTCACCAGTTAACCTAACCTGCATGTCTTTGGACTGTGGGGGAAACCGGAGCACCCGGAGGAAACCCACGCGGACACGGGGAGAACATGCAAACTCCACACAGAAAGGCCCTCGCCGGCCACAGGCTCGAACCCGGACCTTCTTGCTGTGAGGTGACAGCGCTAACCACTACACCACCGTGCCGCCCTACCTATATTCTTATATATATATATATATATATATATATATATATATATATATATACACACACACACACAGTGGTGCTTGAAAGTTTGTGAACCCTTTAGAATTTTCTATATTTCTGCATAAATATGACCTAAAACATCATCAGATTTTCACACAAGTCCTAAAAGTAGATAAAGAGAACCCAGTTAAACAAATGAGACAAAAAAAATTATACTTGGTTATTTATTGAGGAAAATAATCCAATATTACATATCTGTGAGTGGCAAAAGTATGTGAACCTCTTGGATTAGCAGGTAATTTGAAGGTGAAATTAGAGTCAGGTGTTTTCAATCAATGGGGTGACAGTCAGGTATGAGTGGGCACCCTGTTTTATTTAAAGAACAGGGATCTATCAAAGTCTGATCTTCACAACACATGTTTGTGGAAGTGTATCATGGCACAAACAAAGGAGATTTCTGAGGACCTCTGAAAAAGCATTGTTGATGCTCATCAGGCTGGAAAAGGTTACAAAACCATCTCTAAAGAGTTTGGACTCCACCAATCCACAGTCAGACAGATTGTGTACAAATAGAGGAAATTCAAGACCATTGTTACCCTCCCCAGGAGTGGTCGACCAACAAAGATCACTCCAAGAGCAAGGCGTGTAATAGTCGGCAAGGTCACAAAGGACCACAGGGTAACTTCTAAGCAACTGAAGGCCTCTCTCACATTGGCTAATGTTAATGTTCATGAGTCCACCATCAGGAGAACACTGAACAACAATGCTGTGCATGGCAAGGTTGCAAGGAAAAAGCCACTGCTCTCCAAAAAGAACACTGCTGCTCGTCTGCAGTTTGCTAAAGATCATGTGGACAAGCCAGAAGGCTATTGTAAAAATGTTTTGTGGACGGATGAGACCAAAATAGAACTTTTTGGTTTAAATGAGAAGCGTTATGTTTGGAGAAAGGAAAACACCGCATTCCAGCATAAGAACATTATCCCATCTGTGAAACATGGTGGTGGTAGTATCATGGTTTGGGCCTGTTTTGCTAGATCTGGGCCAGGACGGCTTGCCATCATTGATGGAACAATGAATTCTGAATTATACCAGCGAATTCTAAAGGAAAATATCAGGACATCTGTCCGTGAACTGAATCTCAAGAGAAGGTGGGTCATGCAGCAAGACAACGACCCTAAGCACACAAGTCGTTCTACCAAAGAATGGTTAAAGAAGAATGAAGTTAATGTTTTGGAATGGCCAAGTCAAAGTCCTGACCTTAATCCAATCGAAATGTTGTGGAAGGACCTGAAGCGAGCAGTTCATGTGAGGAAACCCACCAACATCCCAGAGTTGAAGCTGTTCTGTATGGAGGAACGGGCTAAAATTCCTCCAAGCCGGTGTGCAGGACTGACCAACAGTTACCGGAAACGTTTAGTTGCAGTTATTGCTGCACAAGGGGGTCACACCAGATACTGAAAGCAAAGGTTCACATACTTTTTCCACTCAAAGATATGTAATATTGGATCATTTTCCTCAATAAATAAATGACCAAGTATAATATTTTTGTCTCATTTGTTTAACTGGGTTCTCTTTATCTACTTTTAGGACTTGTGTGAAAATCTGATAATGTTTTAGGTCATATTTATGCAGAAATATAGAAAATTCTAAAGGGTTCACAAACTTTCAAGCACCACTGTGTATATATATATATATATATATATATATATATATGCACCCACCCGCATAAGAGTTAAAGAGTTTTTATTTGCTCCTCATGGACTTCAGTCCTGATACATCACCTCCGTCTTCCATGTTTAACTGTCTAATGGTATTAAAATCATCTAACATGACAAAGATTTAATATTTTGCACATTTATTACACTGATTTATCTTTGTTGTTAGCATAACGAAGCACTGATGCTGGAAATCCAATTTGTAGCCTGTCTGTTGTTGTTAACTCAAGTGTGGTTTGGTGCATACTTTGCTGTTGTTTCTCAGCCATTTACTTCCAGGAATAAAATAACCCAAAATAGCGATTCCCTGAATCCGTTTTTCTTCAACTATTTAAGAGACATGTTGTAATTATGCTTTGACTAGAAATGAACATTAGTCACCATACAACCTTGTGTAAACCTGTGTGAACCGACGCACTTCATCATTATGGCCCTGCAGGTGCTTCTTCGGGGATTTATAATGCAAATTTTGGTGGATCAAAATCAATATGTGCACTGATTTCATCCCATGCATGCGAGTTACGTAATTGGACAAAACATAGGTGCCAGTATTACATGCGACAGGTCATTTATTCCACTTTGGCAAATGATCAGTGTGCTTAGTGTTGAACACTGCTGTATTCAGCCTTCAGGGTGTTTATGAGGTCACCTACTTGCCTTGGATCTCATGTAAATGCGACACCATTTGGGAAAATTTTCAGGTGTTATTCAAGTCAAAGAAAGAAAGTGTAAAGGTATCCAGTCCTAGAACCATAAAAAGGGTTCTCTATTCCCATCTGGAAACCATTTCCCAAGCAAATAGCCCTTGCTTCGAGACTTCTAAGAGTGTACATTTAAATAATATTGGCTGGTGATGAGTGGTATATCAGATATATTCCATTCAGCTAGCATGGTATTGAACGAGTCGAAGACGAGTACTGTAGCTGAATGGAATATACCACAACAAAAAGCCAGCCAATATTATTATTATTATTATTATTATTATTATTATTATTATTCATTCCTTTTGGGTTTTCAACATGTCTTTCTCTTTCAAAATTCTCTCAAAATCTTCCGTATTTAACAAAGCAAATCTGGTGGCTATATTTGTTTACAAATTGTCATAGTCACTCACTAGCGTGGAAGTTTTACGTCTCCGACATGTCTCTTTTCCAGTTTTTCGATGTCCATTGGTATGTTTTTCTCTTGTAAATATGCATGAAGAATATCTAATGATGTTTTGGTAGCCTTTTGGTGTTCAATGCATCTTTCTCTTTCCTGGCGAACATAGAAATGTTTCTGCGCATGCACGACAGAAAACTTTCTCATTGAATATTCGCATCAGCTCCGATGTGTGATGTCATGTTGTCTTGACAACCATGTAATATCGTAAACCATATTCAACGCTTATTCTCCACTGGGTAGAGTGACACATAGGATAAGTGATATGCTAACAATATTGCATGCTATCAAACCAAATGAATGAAATCCACTAAAAGGAAATAGAACCCGTGTTTTTATTCCACTGAAAAAGAAGTGTCCTGTATGTACAACCCCGATTCCAAAAAAGTTGGGACAAAGTACAGATTGTAAATAAAAACGGAATGCAATGATGTGGAAGTTTCAAAATTCCATATTTTATTCAGAATAGAACATAGATGACATATCAAATGTTTAAACTGAGAAAATGTATCATTTAAAGAGAAAAATTAGGTGATTTTAAATGTCATGACAACAACACATCTCAAAAAAGTTGGGACAAGGCCACTGTGAGACATCCCCTTTTCTCTTTACAACAGTCTGTAAACGTCTGGGGACTGAGGAGACAAGTTGCTCAAGTTTAGGGATAGGAATGTTAACCCATTCTTGTCTAATGTAGGATTCTAGTTGCTCAACCGTCTTAGGTCTTTTTTGTCGTATCTTCCGTTTTATGATGCGCCAAATGTTTTCTATGGGTGAAAGATCTGGACTGCTGGCCAGTTCAGTACCCGGACCCTTCTTCTACGCAGCCATGATGCTGTAATTGATGCAGTATGTGGTTTGGCATTGTCATGTTGGAAAATGCAAGGTCTTCCCTGAAAGAGACGTCGTCTGGATGGGAGCATATGTTGCTCTAGAACCTGGATATACCTTTCAGCATTGATGGGGTCTTTTCAGATGTGTAAGCTGCCCATGCCACACGCACTAATGCAACCCCATACCATCAGAGATGCAGGCTTCTGAACTGAGCGCTGATAACAACTTCGGTCGTCCTTCTCCTCTTTAGTCCAAATGACACAGCATCCCTGATTTCCATAAAGAACTTCAAATTTTGATTCGTCTGACCACAGAACAGTTTTCCACTTTGCCACAGTCCATTTTAAATGAGCCTTGGCCCAGAGAAGACGTCTGCGCTTCTGGATCATGTTTAGATACGGCTTCTTCTTTGAGCTATAGAGTTTTAGCTGGCAACGGCGGATGGCACGGTGAATTGTGTTCACAGATAATGTTCTCTGGAAATATTCCTGAGCCCATTTTGTGATTTCCAATACAGAAGCATGCCTGTATGTGATGCAGTGCCGTCTAAGGGCCCGAAGATCACGGGCACCCAGTATGGTTTTCCGGCCTTGACCCTTACGCACAGAGATTCTTCCAGATTCTCTGAATCTTTTGATGATATTATGCACTGTAGATGATGATATGTTCAAACTCTTTGCAATTTTACACTGTTGAACTCCTTTCTGATATTGCTCCACTATTTGTCGGCGCAGAATTAGGGGGATTGGTGATCCTCTTCCCATCTTTACTTCTGAGAGCCGCTGCCACTCCAAGATGCTCTTTTTATACCCAGTCACGTTAATGACCTATTGCCAATTGACCTAATGAGTTGCAATTTGGTCCTCCAGCTGTTCCTTTTTTGTCCCTTTAACTTTTCCAGCCTCTTATTGCCCCTGTCCCAACTTTTTTGAGATGTGTTGCTGTCATGAAATTTCAAATGAGCCAATATTTGGCATGAAATTTCAAAATGTCTCACTTTCGACATTTGATATGTTGTCTATGTTCTACTGTGAATACAATATCAGTTTTTGAGATTTGTAAATTATTGCATTCCGTTTTTATTTACAATTTGTACTTTGTCCCAACTTTTTTGGAATCGGGGTTATATAATAATAAGAAAATATTGCACAGAGAGAAATCTACTTAGCCACATGGGAATCTTTTTGTATTTAGGGGACAGTCCGAGATGTCACCTTAGATGTCATATTATCCTGAATGGCACAAAAGCAGTTTTTTTTTATTTATTTATTGCGCACCCCCCCTCCTTGCTGTCATTGCCTTCATTCCCGTCCACTTCCTGCTTGATTTCTGTCCAGCTCCTGTCATCCCTTCTCACCGTGGACGGGACTAGTGATGAACTCTCCTGTCATCTCTGATCCACTCTGTCACGCAGCAGCGTTTCTCTGACAGGATAAAGAATGGCTGCATTGCTCCACATGAGATTCGACAAGACTCTGAAGCCTTCTCAAGAGCTGAGGAAAGTTCACATTGGTGAAGATAGACACGATTACTTTGGATAAAGAACCCATGTGTCAAGATGCACTCTGGTTCTGATGACTGGAATCAGCAGGGAGGCTGATTATTTTTCATCACCAATCAGAACAGGGCTTCAGTCACAAACAAAATTGACAACGTTTTCATGGTGGTCCTGCTGGGATGTGTCAGTGTTGTAAAGCTTTGGCATTACAGAGCCTCAGTAGGGGAGATGTGTAAAATACGCAACTGATTTACTTCAGCTTTGAAGTAGCAATGAAGTTGGGCCAAGAAGGGAGAATTTGGGAAAGAAAATCTTCTCCATGTTGTTTTGTTCGAACTAGCACAAAAGACAGACTTTGAAATAACCCATTTCCATCCCTGAAGGCTTTCAAGATGGTTTATATTTATCTGCTCCCAGTGGACCACTTCTCTAGTTATTGCTAGTTGACTAGACTAAGCTTTCTTTCAAGATGATGATACATGGGGCAACTTTTTGGGCAGTGTTGCTGGTCAATTGCACTTTGACACTTTTCCACTGAGATCGAGCAACATAATTTCTATTTGAACAATTTTGATCATTTTGGGCAACTTTTTAAAATCATCCAATCAGAGTGCTAGCAGTGAATCACATGACCACCTGAGAACTTCTGAAATTTTCAACAAAGATGGTGTCGTCTCCGGCAGCGGAGTGAAGAAAAAGAGAGACAACTTATATCTTTTTATGCTGGTAAGTTGTTGTCTCATCTCATTATCTCTAGCTGATTTATCCTGTTCTACAGGGTCGCAGGCAAGCTGGAGCCTATCCCAGCTGACTATGGGCGAAAGGCGGGGTACACCCTGGACAAGTCGCCAGGTCATCACAGGGCTGACACATAGACACAGACAACCATTCACACTCACATTCACACCTACGGTCAATTTAGAGTCACCAGTTAACCTAACCTGCATGTCTTTGGACTGTGGGGGAAACCGGAGCACCCGGAGGAAACCCACGCGGACACGGGGAGAACATGCAAACTCCGCACAGAAAGGCCCTCGCCAGCCACGGGGCTCAAACCCGGACCTTCTTGCTGTGAGGTGAGAAATAAAAAAAAATATATATATATATATATATATATATATATATATATAAAATTTTTTTTTATTTCTCACCTCATTATATAAAATCGTATATATTTATAGACACACACGATTTTATTTATTTATCTCATCTCATTATCTCTAGCCGCTTTATCCTTCTACAGGGTCGCAGGCAAGCTGGAGCCTATCCCAGCTGACTACGGGCGAGAGGCGGGGTACACCCTGGACAAGTCGCCAGGTCATCACAGGGCCGACACATAGACACAGACAACCATTCACACTCACATTCACACCTATGCTCAATTTAGAGTCACCAGTTAACCTAACCTGCATGTCTTTGGACTGTGGGGGAAACCGGAGCACCTGGAGGAAACCCACGCGGACACGGGGAGAACATGCAAACTCCACACAGAAAGGCCCTCGCCGGCCACGGGGCTCGAACCCAGGACCTTCTTGCTGTGAGGCGACAGCGCTAACCACTACACCACCGTGCCGCCCCTTATTTATTTATTTATTTATTTATTTATTTATTTATTTTTCAGCTAAGTGTAAACTACCGTTAGCTAACCAACACTCCATAGAGATTGAATGGGATTTTGCTAACTAGCAGGGTTTTTTGCTTACATGGTTAGCTGAAAGTTATCGCTAGCTATGTTGGGATAACGTTAGCTCTCTTGCGTCAAGTTAAAAGTGATGTACCGCTTATGATTTTTTTTTTTGTGAGTTGTAAGAGAGATTGTCAAACTTATCGTCTGATCTAATTCACATTCAGAGCACGACTACTTGTGGAACCTGAGGGCCAAACAGTACAAACTTCAGGATCTAAAAAAGAAAGAAAGCCTTCGGGAGCTCCATCAGCCCCTTGTCCTCCTCAGCAGCATCTCCTGGTCCATGTCCTTTTGCCTTTTTTGCTGAGATGAGAATTAAATGATTATGTTTTTGTGATGTATGCATCAGTTATTAGTTGTAGCATATGTGATTTGAAGCTCGTAGCATGTTTAAAGAGATTTTAAAAATGTTTTATTAACAGAACAATGGGGTTATTTTGACTTATAAATGTTAAAATAATAGCAAATTATCTTTTGACCAGAGGATCTATTCAGTTTTGTTCCAGAAGTGATACTTACTTGAGTGAAATAAATAAAGGCTGAAGCCAAGACAAACGCAAAAGCTGAAAATGTTTCAGTGCCCATCTTTGCGGTGTCTGTCTCCCTGGCAACAGATTTGCTGATTGGTTGTTGCCAATCGTCTGTTGCCCTAATTAGCTGCCCTGTGTCTCACCTGGTTGCCCGGTAACATTGCCCAAAAAGTTGCCCCGTGTATCATCACCATTACATTCATTGTTTAGTAGGAATGTAACTGATTGGCAGTCGCTCCAGTAGCTGGGTCTAAACACTGCTTTACAAAGCAATAAAATAAAACCATATTTTGTTCCATATTTCTGTACAATCTGGCCCCTGTTTTTATTTATAGACCTGCTGCTCCATATACGCTCAGCACAGAGCAGCACGTCTCTGCATATGTTTTCCAGC
Organism: Neoarius graeffei; assembly: GCF_027579695.1. Taxonomy (NCBI): domain Eukaryota; kingdom Metazoa; phylum Chordata; class Actinopteri; order Siluriformes; family Ariidae; genus Neoarius; species Neoarius graeffei. The sequence continues at coordinate 58,111,831 of NC_083587.1, forward strand.
TTTCGTAAAAGAACATTTTTTGCCATTAAAAAAAAATCTTCCTGTAAAATATTGACCTACTGGAATTATAATGAAATGCCGAGTTATATAATGAAACGCTGATTAAAAGACTCCATATTGACACACAGCTGAACTGAAGCTGAACCACGTCCCAGCTTCGCAGAAGATTCTGATATTGTAAATCTTTCTGGAATTCAAGAAACTCAAAATCCAAAATAAATCTGATAAAATATTATCATGTTGTCAAGTGTAAACAATAGTTTCCCGATGATGGACACTTTTGTTTTGACAGGTAGTCTTATTCAGTCACATTAGATAGAAAGTTATCCAGAAAGTTCCACAGGACGTCTGGTTGAGACTGATTAGGAACTGAAGTGAAGTAGATGAGGAATTGTGGACGTTCAGGTGTTCTGTAAATTGCTATTTGAATGGAAAATGATGGGTTTTTTTGGACTTTCATTGTTTAGCCATGCTGCATCGTGGTAGGGTAAAGGTGGGGTAAAGGGTAACCTTGATGACGTTTTGTTTCTCTCAGTCGTTGGCGGCATCCGAATACTCAGTATGTACTAACAGTAGTTAAGTACCTGGTATTGTAGTATGTAATATGAGGATGTGAGCAAATATTGAGAACATAATTTTGGACGTACTCCACCATCCATCTGACCTGGATATTTAAATAAAATTGTGATGTGAATTCATAGTATATCCAGCATATACCATGACTGACTCACACCATATCCATTTTCATTTTTGTTTTTTAATTATTTTTGACGTCACGTGATACATTGCTTAATCAATGGTGGAACTGTTTTATACCACGTGAGCCATCCTTGGCCAATCCCTGCATGGGAATTTTTTGATGAGTGATATATTTAACAGTTATTCCATGAAATCGAGTCATACAGTGGTGCTTGAAAGTTTGTGAACCCTTTAGAATTTTCTATATTTCTGCATAAATATGACCTAAAACATCATCAGATTTTCACACAAGTCCTAAAAGTAGATAAAGAGAACCCAGTTAAACAAACGAGACAAAAATATTATACTTGGCTATTTATTTATTGATGAAAATGATCCAATATTACATATCTGTGAGTGGCAAAAGTATGTGAACCTCTTGGATTAGCAGGTAATTTGAAGGTGAAATTAGAGTCAGGTTTTTTCAATCAATGGGATGACAATCAGGTGTGAGTGGGCACCCTGTTTTATTTAAAGAACAGGGATCTATCAAAGTCTGATCTTCACAACACATGTTTGTGGAAGTGTATCATGGCACGAACAAAGGAGATTTCTGAGGACCTCAGAAAAAGCGTTGTTGATGCTCATCAGGCTGGAAAAGGTTACAAAACCATCTCTAAAGAGTTTGGACTCCACCAATCCACAGTCAGACAGATTGTGTACAAATAGAGGAAATTCAAGACCATTGTTACCCTCCCCAGGAGTGGTCGACCAACAAAGATCACTCCAAGAGCAAGGCGTGTAATAGTTGGTGAGGTCACAAAGGACGCCAGGGTAACTTCTAAGCAACTGAAGGCCTCTCTCACATTGGCTAATGTTAACATTCATGAGTCCACCATCAGGAGAACACTGAACAACAATAGTGTGCATGGCAGGGTTGCAAGGAGAAAGCCACTGCTCTCCAAAAAGAACATTGCTGCTTGTCTGCAGTTTGCTAAAGCTCTCATGGACAAGCCAGAAGGCTATTGGAAAAATGTTTTGTGGACGGATGAGACTAAAATAGAACTTTTTGGTTTAAATGAGAAGCATTATGTTTGGAGAAAGGAAAACACTGCATTCCAGCATAAGACCCTTCTCCCATCTGTGAAACATGGTGGTGGTAGTATCATGGTTTGGGCCTGTTTTGCTGCATCTGGGCCAGGAAGGCTTGCCATCATTGATGGAACAATGAATTCTGAATTACACCAGCAAATTCTAAAGGAAAATGTCAGGACATCTGTTCATGAACTGAATCTCAAGAGAAGGTGGGTCATGCAGCAAGACAACGACCCTAAGCACACAAGTCGTTCTACCAAAGAATGGTTAAAGAAGAATAAAGTTAATGTTTTGGAATGGCCAAGTCAAAGTCCTGACCTTAATCCAATCGAAATGTTGTGGAAGGACCTGAAGCGAGCAGTTCATGTGAGGAAACCCACCAACATCCCAGAGTTGAAGCTGTTCTGTACGGAGGAATGGGCTAAAATTCCTCCAAGCCGGTGTGCAGGACTGATCAACAGTTACCGGGAATGTTTAGTTGCAGTTATTACTGCACAAGGGGGTCACACCAGATACTGAAAGCAAAGGTTCACATACTTTTGCCACTCACAGATATGTAATATTGGATCATTTTCCTCAATAAATAAATGGCCAAGTATAATATTTTTGTCTCATTTGTTTAACTGGGTTCTCTTTATCTACTTTTAGGACTTGTGTGAAACTCTGATGATGTTTTAGGTCATATTTATGCAGAAATATAGAAAATTCTAAAGGGTTCACAAACTTTCAAGCACCACTGTACATGAGCTGATAGCCGATGAGGCACATAGCACTGAGTTGGCTATAATGCATGTACGATGAGCTTGAGTGGAATAACTGTTTTATTCTCTCCACATTCACTTTTATTTTTTGCAAATTCAATAAATAAAAACTTTATACAAAACGTCTGACAAAATAATTTCCACTTAGAATGTAAACGAACCGGCGAAATGACAGCAGCAATTTGTGAAAAATGCGATCATAATAATTCTTGAAAAAAATAAGAAAAAAAGATACGTTCTTACCATCAAATACTTTTATTCCATATTTTGTTGCCTTTTTTATTTGTTGGGGTTTTGTTTTTGAGTAGAGTTTTTATTTCATCCTCGGTTAGTTCAGCAACACGCTCCACCATTTTCTTTTCTTCTTTTTTGGCAGTTGTCAAACCAACTTAAAGGTTCATTACTGCCACCGACTGGGCTGGAGTGCGGAACATGTTGGGGGGGAAAAAACTACATTCTTTTATTTAGCCATTTCCGTTTCTTTTAAATACTTGATAAGAAAGTGATATATCTGACTTGATGTGCGCCATCATTTTGTTTTTCTCTACTCATGGTATATGAGCTGATATCCTAGTAGTAGAGTAGCCAATCAGAGCATATGATTGCACATATCCAGTGAATGTGGATAGAATAAATCAGATTCCATTCAGCTAGCATGATACTGAACGAGTCGAAGACAAGTAGCTGAATGGAATATATCTGATATACCATGAATAAAAGCCATTATTATTATTATTATTATACATACACATTCCTATCGGGTGTTCAACGCATCTTTCTCTTTCAAAATTCTGTCAAAATATTCTGTATTTAATGAAGCAAACCTGGCGGTCATGTTTGTTTACAAATTGTCACAGTCGCTCGCTAATGTGGAAGTTTTACATCTCTGACATGTGACATCATGTTGTCTTGACAACCATGCAATATCGTAAACCATATTCAACGCTCATTCTCCACTGGGTAGAGTGACATGTAGGATAAGCGATATGCTAACAATATTGCATGCTATCAAACCAAATGAACGAAACCCGCTAGAAGGGAATAGAACACATGTTTTATTCTGTCGAAAATGTGTCCTGTATGTATAATAATCTCAGATACCGTATACCTACATATGCTGCAAAAATTACAAAAATTATTTCTGCACTGGCAGAAATGTTGAAACTGTTCATGATAATTACATTTGTACGCTGCCAGAGACACCACTCGGATGCTGCAACAACCCCAACGTCTCCTTTCTATTTTCCCCGAGGGAATTCTTCCTCGGTTATTCGGAGGCGCCAGCTGAATTACGGGATGGCGTAGTGTGGTACCTTTTCATACTACAGACGTAGCAGATTGTCTGGGTACCAGGTACTACTGATTAAGTATTCAGACACTCTACATACTGCTTTTTGCATACTAATAGTACAGAACTGTGCGTATTCAGATGCATCGTTTGACTATAATAATACAACCTTCTAGAATTCTCCAGAATGCTGTTTATCCATCAACAATTTGTTTCATACCTCATACAAGTAATAAATACTCGTCATTGTATTTTGTAGGGAAAAAGTCTGGCTTTTTGTCAGTGAAAAACGAGACTTTCGCCAGTCCATTTATAATGCCACATTTTCCTAAACTACCTCCGTATTTCACCTCCGTTGCATTAGAAGGTTAGCGTTGATTAATGCAGTCCCTTATTTTTCAGCTCAGGTTCATTCTGACCTGGAAAGACAGCCTTCAGATTCAGTGGCTGGAATAAAACCACAGGGTTGCCAGAGGCAGGGTTCTTTTATTACTCCACTCTATTAAAAATAATTAATTTTTAAATTAACTAGGCAAATAAAAGCATGACTAATGATTAAATAAAGTTTGTTTAAACTTAATTTGCAATAGTTACACATTTTATATTTTGAATTTGGTGTCCTTTCAAACTAGGGGTAGGAAGTCTTTGCAGTTTGGGATCCCTCTAACTATTAGAAAAAAAATAATTTCATGAACATTATCCAACTAATCAAATATTACCCCCATTACTTAAAGGAACAAGTGTTGCCAGGCAAAACAAACCTCGCCCGGTGGCATTTATTTTATACCTATATGTTGATAATGGTAATATTTCTCAATCATCAGCTGTCAGGTTATAGTCCTATGAAAATCCATGACCTTGAGTTTGACATTTCAGAGTCATTCAAGGTCAAAGGTCATGGTGGCAACTGAAAGCCCATATGAGACTTCTTATATGTTGATAATGGTAAACATCTGGCTGTCATGAACCATTTTAAAGTTACAGCTCTTTGAAAACCCATGACCTTCAGTGTGACCTTTCAAGGTCACTCAAGGTCAAAGATCATGGTGCCAAACAAAAGCCCACATGGCACTTCCTATAAGTTGACAATGGTAAATATCTGTCTACCATCAACCGTTTTCAAGTTACAGCCCTCTGAAAATCCTTGACCTTGAGTTTGACCTTTCAAGATCACTCAAGGTCAAAGATCACGATGGCAAATGAAAAGCCATATGGGAATTCCTATATGCTCACAATAGTAAACATTTGTCCATCGGCAATCGTTTTTGAGTTATAATGGAAAATATGTTATTTTGACCAAAAGGTTGACCTTTCCAGTGATCTTGACCCGATTACCCCCAAAATTTAATCAGGTAATCAACAGACCATTGCCCACCTATCCTGAAAATTTGAAGTCAATTGGTGCAACCATCTAGACGCTAGATTGTTAAAAGCCAAACACGAATTGGCTTTCATATTGTTTTTTGTAGAAAGTGCCATCTTGCCGAGGTATAGAATAGCTTTAGACATTTATTTAACTCTTCCCTGGACATTTCAGTTCTGTAATTTTCAAAACTCCTTTGAGCTTTTGAACCAGTCTAAAAAAAATCAACAAATTTTCATGCTTAATGATGAGGAATGTAAACAAACTGGCGAAATGAGAGAAATAATTTGTGAAAAATGCGATAATAATTCTTGAAAAATAAAAAAAGGTATGTTCTTAACATCAAATACTTTCATTCTATATTTTGTTCCCTTTTTTGTATTTTTTGGAGTTTTGTTTTCGAGTAGAGTTGGTTCAGTAACGCTCCACCATTTTGTTTTTCTCTACTCATGGTATATGAGCTGATAGCCTAGTAGTAGAGTAGCCAATCAGAGTGCACGATTGCTCATATTCAGTGATTGTATATAGAATAAAAACAGTTAGCTAGCTCACTTGTTTGCTATTTAAGACGGTAATGAAGATTTTAAACAAGAGTCATAAGGAGATGACGTATCCCTCCGGCCCTCACGTGAAACCCCACTCCAAATTTTCCTAAGTTGAATTGGTTGCCATGGAAATACCGAAAGAAATTTAAAAAATCACAGAAATCCCAAAAGTGTCAAAAGGCACAACTTGTCTAGTCACTTAACATAACTGTCAGGTTTCGTGAAAAAAAAAAAATCTTAATAGTTTGAGTTATGCTCTGGAAACTAAAATGATGAAGATGAATGGTGAAGATATCGGTTCCTAGCCAGTTTGAGTTTCCTCGGTGTTGAAAATAAAAGAAAAACAAAAATAGTATAGACCACTAATGCTAATTAATTTTGATGGGTTTCTAAATGCAACCTGAGACATTTGATATGTGCAAGTTGAAAGTAATTTGAAAAATAAACCATTTGTTGGTGTGAGAAGCAAAAAGCAGAAACACGATGTGTTTGGGGTTAACCTTGGGATACGTAGACGTTCTCACGCTCCTGCTCTTACAGATGTTCCTTTTCTCTCTCACCATAACTCCATCGATCCATCTCTCTCTCTCTCTCTCTCTCTCTCTCTCTCTCTCTTTTGCTTTTCTCTCACTCACTCCATCGATATTAATCTTTCCTTCTCGAGATAATTCCTGTTTCTCAGAATGTGTCTGGCCCGTGGTGCTTCCTCATGCTCCTCCACAGATTTACCATTCTCTCTCTTTGTGAATCGTTTGAAGCCGTGCTGGGGATTTATGTGGCTCTTATATCATGTAACCCTTTTGTCGAGTCTGTAGCTCATTTCACACAAATCCATATGGTTCCAATATGAGCTGCTTTTAGCATCATATTAATGCAGCTCCCCAACTGAAACTGATTAATCAATTCAATAGCGATCCACACAGCTTCCACTCCATCTGGTTCACTCCCCGGAAAATGATCTCGCTGTGTCTTGGAAGGAGTGCATGTTTAAGCGTCCATGGATGAAGCTGAAGGAAGAGCTGACCCTGAAACATGTGGAATACAGTACGGTGCAAAAGCCTCAGGCACCCTGTTTTTATTTTCATACAAACTTTGTTATAGATTTCTATTTTATGACTTCTACATTCTCGAGTCAGTACAAAAACATTTTAGAGTTCCAAATGTTCGTTTTCCAGCACAATTAAATGTTACAGGAAAAAAAAAAAGTTTGTAGCTGAGCAGCATATTCCATAAGAGAGCACTTTTCAGATTAAAAACAGAAAACATAATGAAGGCTGCTGGGTTTTGGTGCAAAATTAAGAAGCGAGTGTGACAGTCAAAGTGTCCAGAAGAACTGTGGCTGGTTCTGTAAGATGCTCAGTAAAACCTACAGCTCATTTCCGCATAAACCTGCACTCATTGTACCTGAGACTCATCTCATCTCATCTCATCTCATTATCTCTAGCCGCTTTATCCTTCTACAGGGTCGCAGGCAAGCTGGAGCCTATCCCAGCTGACTACGGGTGAAAGGCGGGGTACACCCTGGACAAGTCGCCAGGTCATCACAGGGCTGACACATAGACACAGACAACCATTCACACTCACGGTCAATTTAGAGTCACCAGTTAACCTAACCTCCATGTCTTTGGACTGTGGGGGAAACCGGAGCACCCGGAGGAAACCCACGCGGACACGGGGAGAACATGCAAACTCCGCACAGAAAGGCCCTCGCCAGCCACGGGGCTCGAACCCAGGACCTTCTTGCTGTGAGGCGACAGCGCTAACCACTACACCACCGTGCCGCCCCCGCACCTGAGACTATTATTATTATTATTATTATTATTATTATTTTATATATGAGTGATTCCACGCTTATGGGTACTGAAATGGGGACATGAACTTATTTTTAAAAATTCACCTAAAACCATTTCTTTTTTTACCATCAGGTCACAAAACATGTAATCTTTAATGAATGATATGTTAAAAGATAACTTTAATTTTCTGAGATGTAATAAAAACATATTTAAAAAAAAAAAAAGCTATCATATTTAACAAAGTCAGAACGTAACAGAAGTGTTGTGGACATATAGATTCTCAATTTTAACAATGTAGAATTACTTTTTGAAACATAGGAAGGTGATGTTTTAGCAAATATAATTAATAAACATGTGTAGTAGAATAAACATACACATTCTTTCAATAAGATTAATATGGTATATAGCTAGATTGTAATTAATGTGTAACAGACGCGAGATGGACAATCGTAACAGAAGTAATGTAACAGACATCATTTTGGAACTCATAGGCTTGACTTTGGCATATAAATGTTTTTATTACATCTCAGAAAATTAAAGTTATCTTTTAACATATCATTCATTAAAGATTACATGTTTTGTGACCTGATGGTAAAAAAAGAAATGGTTTTAGGTGAATAAGTTCATGTCCCCATTTCAGTACCCATAAGCGTGGAATCACTCATATATATATATTTTAAAGCTAGACGGCCTTTCGATTTCATAAAATCTGTGAAATTTAGTTCCCTCTGAAATGTGGTCATTGTGATATACGTTTATTTCTGTAATATCTGACAAAATATCAGGCCATTCTGTTCTGTGGCTGGGAAATTATTTAATTTGAGGGGATTAAAGCAAATAATGTGCATGAAATTGCTCACTTCGCGCAGTCAGACAGACAGAGGAAGTCCGTGTGTGTGCGCATGTGCACCTTTGACCATGCACTGACAGTTCCATCATTCTGTCGCTAAACGAACAGCTGATCACACCGAGGTGCTCGCTGAGCGCCGATATTTATTAGTTTAGTCCTGCGTTTCCTTTCCTTCGTATATAACATAACGTCTTTTCTTCTCACTTTCCGTTAGTGTAGTCGGTCTTTCATGTTTCATTCACACACTCACGTCCTCCATTTTTCTCTCCTGTTTCATATTTGCGTGAACAGGGAAAGCCCACCATGTGATGGATGACGTAGTATCTCGAATTGGGTCATGGTGAAGTAAGAAAAAATAGCGGAGAATTTAGGGCCACATGGCCCAAAATTTATTAATTGTTCTCGTTTTAAAAAACGAATAAAATTGAAAGTCTATGATTCGAATTCAGTAGCTTTCGGTCCACTAAAAAAAATAATTGGGTGTTGGGGAAAATTATTTTATGACCTACACTTGAAAAATCTGAAAGGCAGTCTAGCTTTAAAGCAAAGGGTCGTCTCACAACAAATATTGACTTCGTTTCATTTATTATGGCTTACTGCTTACTGTTTATAGGATTTTTTAAATGTTGAAACATTTCATTTCATTATTTTTAAGCCATTTTTGGTCGACAGCATTTCTTTACATGTGCCTAAGACTTTTGCACAGCACTGTATGTTTAAATTGAAGATGTGATTGTGATTTTGGTGCTAATTTGTTGGTTTGGTTTGATTTTTCATTTTCATACTTTCCTGTGAGAAGTTGTTGTTACAAGAGGACACTGCTGTTGCTAGAGCAATTTCATGATGTTTGTCCTTTGGGTTTAAAGATGACCATGACTTCAATTTGGTGGGTGGTGGTTGTGGGTCCAGAGGTGACCAATGAGGCCAATCCAGGCTTTGAAGTTATGCCCACATGTTGATGTTCCACGTGTCAAGGTTGAGTACCTTCACTATCTTTTTGTTGTATTTCAACCGCTGAGTGGGATCACCGCCAGCCGTTATGTGCTGGCCAGGGTGAGGTGAAGCAGGCAATGTTTGGGGCATCTTTTCTAGCCCCTTCCTCCATGGAGATGAGCAGAGCAAATCCTAAACAGGGCTGCTCAGACACCCAGGGGGCTACCAAACTCCGCTGCTGCTTTTTTACAGCAGAGCGCGACCCTATGCCCTGGGCCACTTGTGTGCAGGTTCATGACTACAGCTTCCAGTGTTTCCGCAACTGCTGCTTTGCCACTTGCCCATCGCCACAGGACTTGAATTTGAATATGAAGTCATGACTTGTGTGTGACTTGGATTAGAGTGAGGGAGAGTTGCGTAGCCATCAGCCTCACTCTCTCGTCCCAACCCAACTGGGTCCAGGGGCAAGACAGAGTCAAGACAGCTGGAGTTAGGTCGGGATGCAGTGGATGGCCAACAGAGTTCTACGTGTTGCACTGCGCCCTGATTGCGCTGCACAAATGCTTTGCTGGGTCCGCCTTCTTGCCCATTGAACCACCAAGTGGTGGTCTCCTCCGCTCAGTCTGCCAAGTCCAGTCTTTGGTCGTAACCCTGATCGGGGGTGGGTAGGGTGGGGTGGGGTGGGGTGAGGGGTTGCTAATGCTTGCTCAAGGCGCCACCCCAGGCTAGTGGAGGGAAGGAGACGCCTTTCTACTCCATTGCATGGCAGTCAAGGACTGCATATGCCCACCACCCTAATACAGATTCTAATTGCTAGAGCAATTTAAAACCTAAAGGATTAATGGTTGGATTTTGCTGTCAGCTACTAAAAACCAAAGAGACATACCTTCTCTTCTCATTCACCATTTTCCAGTGACATTCAAAGTCATATTCGTGGGAAATCAAACATAGAAATAGTGGAGATGTTGGTGCAAATGTTGGACTCCAAATTCCAGAATACAGTGCAGCTTTACCTCAGAGTTGTGCTGAGGAAAGGCAAAGACTCGGCTCAGTGAAATTGTAATCTAGAATATGATGAGTTCAGTGGCATTGGAGGCCCAAGAAAGTTGCAGCTTTGGAAGCAGATCTGTTGGAGTGTCCAGGTGAGGAAGTGATAGAGCTGGACATAGTAAGGCACTAAAGCACTGCTGCATCACTCTCTTAGATCAAGATGAAGTGAAGGCTAAATCCCACTGCACCACTATTAGCAGGTAGTTGAACAGCATTATGGGTAATATAGGAAAGCAGGCTTGTAGGACTTGAGTCCAGGACTCGGATTCAAGTCTGACTCGTGCCCTAATTTTAAGGACTCGTGACTTGACTTGGACATGAGCACTGATGACTCAGACTTGGACTCAGACTTGTGCATTAACTGTATTAGGACTCGTAAATTGGTGATGAGGACTCAGATTTTTTCTTTATTTTTTGTAACATGCCATAATAATTTGGAATAAGATATTTATATCTACATTAATTTTTATACTAATTTCATGCAAGAGTGTCACACCTGCGTGCTTTGACGTGTGCATCAGATAGACTCTCGGGCACGCTCCGGACAGTGTGTACGCCAAGCGGACTCTCGGGCGCGCGTGCTGTAAACGACTTGCACCTGCATAGGATTAAGGCACAATCAGCACACCTATATAAAAACTGAAAACGCGCTTACTTTGCGAAGTATTGAGTTGCGTTGCTGACACATTACTGAGCCTTATTTCCTTGTTTGGTTTCCTGAGCCCTGATTTCCTGTTTCTCATCTTTGATTCTGCCGAGTCTACGATAGCCTGTTTGTGCCTCGCTCGACCTATCGCCTGTTTCACTGTTTTACGATTTTGCCTGCCGTTCTGGTTTGTTTACCGTCTTCACTTGTATTAATAAACACACCTTCTGCACTTACATCTGTCTCCCAACCATCTCTGACAGAATACTTCACACTTCCTGACAAAGAGAAGCACATTCACCTGTTCATACGTCATGTTCAGGAACAAACTAATGTAAATGGTGCTGAAACAGCCACTGTCAAATGGTGCAGTTGGAGTCTTGTTCTTGGACTCGACTCGGTTCAATAGTGGACTTGACTCAAATTTTTTTTTAATGACTTGGACTTGACTTGGACTTGAACACTGGGGACTCTAGACTGGACTCGGGGTTTAGTGACTCGACTACAACACTGTAGGAAACCAAAATTAAAATTGAACAACATGTCTGAAAGAGGGGCGGCACGGTGGTGTAGTGGTTAGCACTGTCGCCTCACAGCAAGAAGGTCCGGGTTCGAGCCCCGTGGCCGGCGAGGGCCTTTCTGTGCGGAGTTTGCATGTTCTCCCCGTGTCCGCGTGGGTTTCCTCCGGGTGCTCCGGTTTCCCCCACAGTCCAAAGACATGCAGGTTAGGTTAACTGGTGACTCTAAATTGACCGTAGGTATGAATGTGAGTGTGAATGGTTGTCTGTGTCTATGTGTCAGCCCTGTGATGACCTGGCGACTTGTCCAGGGTGTACCCCGCCTTTCGCCCGTAGTCAGCTGGGATAGGCTCCAGCTTGCCTGCGACCCTGTAGAACAGGATAAAGCGGCTAGAGATAATGAGATGAGATGAGATGAGATGAGATGAGATGAGATGAGATGAGATGAGATGAGATGAGATGAGATGTCTGAAAGATGTTTAACTAAAGCCTGAACTAGGTCTTGGACACCGTAAGATCAGTCCTCTCATCCATTACGTTCACATTAGGACAAGACAAACTCCACCTCCTGCCTCCCTGATCACATCTGACACGATAAAAAAAAGGAGGCCAAACGCTGTTAAAGCCCAGAATTATGAGCAGGATAAGTGTAGTTTGCAGCAGTGGGAGCAATGAGTGAGAACATCACTGCCATTTCGTCTCGCACGATGGAAGCTTATCACCACAAACAGGCACCTGCGGAGTGTTTCGGTTTCCCATTAAAACCCGAACGGCTCCCGCTGAGTGGCCAGGTGCACTTTCATTCAGGATGAGCCGTGATATGAAACGAATAAATGATTCTATATTACTTATGAAATGGAATATGCCTGCAGTACATGATGATGTTTCACATTTATTCATTCAGCAGACACTTTTACCCAAAGCGAAATAGAATCCAATAACAAGCCAAAGGACATGCCTAAAGAAATGGTGTAATGACAAATCAAATTCATACAATTTTCTCCTTAAGCCAAATGGAGCGGATCAGCCGTGATACGTTTGGTGTTTGATATTCGCTTTTTTAATTTTGCACTGAAGCTAGGAGTTTAATGGTGCTAACAAATAATGAAAGTCAATCTCAAAATCCATGAATCTCCTTTGTAAATATCTGCTTCAATCCACATCCGGTTCCTTGATGTGGTTTAGGACACTTTGACTTTAAGTATTGTTTTGTTTTTGTTTTTTTTGGGGGGGGGGGGGGGTATTTATACTTAACTTGAGTGTTATTGAAATTGAAAAAGTGTATACCCTTTTTGAAATTTACATTTTATTCAGGCTATTTTATTTAGCTCGTCATTTGAAGCTAAGATTTAAAGATTTGGTCATTTTTAATGGAAAATCCTTAGCAGAAGACAAGGCAATAAACACAGATTGATGTTGGACTGCATACAGCACTGTGCAAAAGTCTTAGGCACCCTATTTTTTTTTTTCATACAAACTTTGTTATAGATTTCAATTTTATGACTTCTACATTATTGAGTCAAAACATTACAAAAACATTCATGGCTCACCTTTCCTCCAAATTTCCTTCAAATACGTTCACTACTTTTTGAGTTACGTTGGGAAAAGACAAACAAACGGATGCGAAAACAACTTCCTCCAAAGTTGGTGGAGGTAATGAATGAATGAATGAATGAATGAATGAGATATTACACTTTTTATACAGTTATAGTTACAGTTAATGTTGTAGAGTATGTGCAAGTTAGTTTCTGATCCTGCTTACATTACAGCAGTATGGGAAATAAGGAATTTTAAGCAGCTTGTTACAGGGCAGACAAGTCTGAAATGATTGTCTGTCCGTCCAAATTTGAGCCTGTCCGAATGACGGGCCAAAGGCCGAGAACGATGCAGCTGGGGGTCTGGGGCCTGCCTTTGGTCTCTGGAAGCTAAAGGGCTTTAGATGCCTGGAGATGGCTCCTCAGCTATTTCCAGGCACATTTTTGTGATCTTCAAAGGCCAAATTACACTGGGCATTAGTTGCTAATTACAGTACAAACTGAATATAATTTACAAGAAAATGTCAGAAGATTCAAGAAAAAAACATGCTTAAAGTTCTACCCAAGAAAACAGTAGCACACACAGGTCAGTTCCATGTCGAGAAAAAAAAGTATGGGGGGCCAAGGATGTTCCAGTTGGTTCCAACTTACTGGTACTCATATATACGTACTATAATAACACTCATGAGACATTATGTCAACAATGACTATTTTTATACTATGTTTATAATAAGTCTACAAGAAATTTAGTCATTAACAACACAACTATTCTTACATAATGGAGTTAAAATTTTGAGTCTGAGATCCCAAGTAATTTTGTAATAAAATGACTTTTAAAATGACTCCAAACTAGACATGGTGATATCATTTGGCATTCAGACTAAAATCTGCTGGACTAGAACTTAGAAAACAGAAGAAAATAATAAAAACTCTATTAAAATATAAATCTGCATCCTACAAAGCATAGGACTATGACTGGCATTCTTATTATGAATAAAAAAATGCACATTAATAATAAGGGTGGCACGGTGGTGTAGTGGTTAGCGCTGTCGCCTCACAGCAAGAAGGTCCGGGTTCGAGCCCCGTGGCCGGCGAGGGCCTTTCTGTGTGGAGTTTGCATGTTCTCCCCGTGTCCGCGTGGGTTTCCTCCGGGTGCTCCGGTTTCCCCCACAGTCCAAAGACATGCAGGTTAGGTTAACTGGTGACTCTAAATTGAGCGTAGGTGTGAATGTGAGTGTGAATGGTTGTCTGTGTCTATGTGTCAGCCCTGCGATGACCTGGCGACTTGTCCAGGGTGTACCCCGCCTTTCACCCGTAGTCAGCTGGGATAGGCTCCAGCTTGCCTGCGACCCTGTAGAACAGGATAAAGCGGCTACAGATAATGAAATGAGATGAGATAACCATTGATTGGCAGTTTGGCACTTAACTTAATACTGTACTGCAAAGTTTGATGTAAACTGAACTCTGTCATACCAGAATGCACTCCTACTCGCTGATGAGAGGCGACTTGTCATTCATCGAGAGCATCCGCGATCGTGTTATGACATAATGTGTTCGCCAAGCTTAACATTTGGAAGAAAACTGGAAGTAGATTAGACCCATCCATCCATTATCTGTAGCCACTTATCCTGTGCAGGGTCACAGGCAAGCTGGAGCCTATCCCAGCTGACTATGGGCGAGAGGCGGGATACACCCTGGACAAGTCACCAGGTCATCACAGGGCTGACACATAGGCCAAGTTTACATTAGACCGTATCTGTCTCGTTTTCTTCGCGGATGCACTGTCCGTTTACATTAAAACGCTTGGAAACGCCGGGAAACGGGAATCCGCAAGGGTCCACGTATTCAATCCAGATCGTGTCTGGTCCGGTGCTGTGTAAACATTGAGAATACGCGGATACGCTGTGCTGAGCTCTAGCTGGCGTCGTCATTGGACAACGTCACTGTGACATCCACCTTCCTGATTCGCTGGCGTTGGTCATGTGACGCGACTGCTGAAAAACGGCGCGGACTTCCGCCTTGTATCACCTTTCATTAAAGAGTATAAAAGTATGAAAATACTGCAAATACTGATGCAAATACTGCCCATTGTGTAGTTATGATTGTCTTTAGGCTTGCCATCCTTCCACTTGCAAGTGGTAAGTGATATGCGCTGGGATCACACACACAGCGGCTCAGTCCCGAATCACTGCTTGTGCACTTCACTCGCGCACTCTGTGAGCTGCGCAGGGCCGGAGTGCGCACCCTCCAGAGGGCACTCGCTGTTCAGGGCGGAGTGATTTGGAGCGCAGGATGCCTGCGGAGCCGAGCGTATCCGTGTATTGGTGTTGCTGTGTGCACGCGAATCGTGTATTGGTGCTGCTGTGTGCACACTAATCGTTTTAAAAACATTAATCTGATGATCCGCTAATACGGTCTAATGTAAACCCCACCATAGAGACAAACAACCATTCACACTCACAGTCAATTTAGAGCCACTACTTAGCCTAATCTGCATGTCTTTGGACTGTGGGGGAAACCAGAGCACCCAGAGGAAACCCACGCAGACACGGGGAGAACATGCAAACTCCACACAAAGGTCGTCATTGGCCACTGGGCTCGAACTCAGGACCTTCTTGCTGTGAGGCGACCATGCTAACCACTACACCACCGTACCACCCAGATTAGACCCATATCTTTACAATTTTTCATGGGCCATCCAGTTTGTTGCTTTTGAAATATAGACGGACAAATGTGAAAATTACCAGTCAATGTCCACCGGACTGGCCTTATTTCCTACACTGTTATCTCATCTCATCTCATTATCTCTAGCCGCTTTATCCTTCTACAGGGTCGCAGGCAAGCTGGAGCCTATCCCAGCTGACTACGGGCGAAAGGCGGGGTACACCCTGGACAAGTCGCCAGGTCATCACAGGGCTGACACATAGACACAGACAACCATTCACACTCACATTCACACCTACGGTCAATTTAGAGTCACCAGTTAACCTAACCTGCATGTCTTTGGACTGTGGGGGAAACCGAAGCACCCGGAGGAAACCCACGCAGACACGGGGAGAACATGCAAACTCCACACAGAAAGGCCCTCGCCGGCCCCAGGGCTCGAACCCAGGACCTTCTTGCTGTGAGGCGACAGCGCTAACCACTACACCACCGTGCCGCCTCCTACACTGTTATAGCACCGATAAACTATCAGTCCCTCACCAGTC
Organism: Neoarius graeffei; assembly: GCF_027579695.1. NCBI lineage: Eukaryota > Metazoa > Chordata > Actinopteri > Siluriformes > Ariidae > Neoarius > Neoarius graeffei. The sequence goes on from NC_083587.1 coordinate 58,128,095, forward strand.
CATCTTTTTTTTTCTCTTGAAGTTAAAAACACAAACATAGCGGTTCTCATGTTACCAAGAAAGCAGAAAAGTCCTGATGACTCTCCCATGCAGGAAAATGTATAAACTGTTACAAAACGCTGACACGAGAGACTCTTTAGATAAATGTTCGATAAATTTGAAATGTTAAACTTTAAATCTTAAATAAACTTTTCTTTATAACAATTGGCTTTTTGTCTTTTGTTGGTGTTTGCAAGGTTACATGTTTTCTTTTCAATACAAATCTTTAGTAAGTTGGGACCAGGGTGTACAACTAGAATTTTAACTCGGGCTGATGGCAAATAATGGAAAGCCAGATAGCTCTAAGGTGGGATGAGGACATGTGATGTTCAACAGCCAAATATACTTTCACACTCTGCACAGCTGTTTTTCTGTCAAGAAGCCCCCAAGCTCATTTTTATCTCTCTGCTGGATGAGTATCTGCTGTTGTGATGTTAATTAGTTTCTCTCTCTCTCTCTCTATGTGTCTGTCTATCTGTCTGCTCCTTCGTCCTGCAGATGGACCCGGTTCAGAAAGCAGTCCTACATCACACATTTGGCATTTCTCCTTTATCTAAAAGGAAGCATGTCTCCTGCAACGTGTGCCAACTGCGATTTAATTCACAGGTAAGAAAGACAGAGACAATCCACAGGATTCTCATCCACAAGATGTTTTTTTTATTGTGTGTTTGCGGGCAATTCTTTAGCAGAGACGCCAAAATTATGAAATTATTAAGACTGCCTTAACTTGTCAGCTCAGTGATATTGCTCAAGTACAGAATCCAAGGCAAAATATACTGAAAAGCATATTTAAAAATCGCCGCAATGACAGCAATGTCGCTTCAGAGAAATCTTGGTTTGAATTTTAAGAAATGAAAGTTCAGTTTTTTTCTGATGTAATTCCGTTACTGACTTTTCTTTCCTCATAAAAGATTTTGTGTTCAGAGTTGAACGTAGCCAATTTTTCTATGCTTTAGGGTCAAAAGATACCCCATACAGTCTGATTTTTTTTTTTATTTAATACCATTATTTTGAGTACTGCAACTAAAACATTTATCACATTTTGCTGTGAATGTAATTCCATTACTGAAGAACTATGCTTGGTTAAAACTAACACTAATTTTAGGATTTATGTTTCACAAAAAAAGATCATTCTGCGCTATTTGATTCACGAAAGTGAGCCAGTAAAGATTTTAGTGGTTCCTTCAGGGTTTTAATTGTGTTTATGGTGTTCTATAATACTGTAGTTGTTCCTGATGGTTCCTGATGGCTTATAGAGGTTTTCGACCCACGTGACCGTTGCCATGTCAACAAGTAGCCGGCGCCATTTTGACGGTCACAAATATGGCGACTACCGGTAGCGATACACTGTTGATCATGACGAAGTCTCATTGTCGAGTATTTTATCCGGCCTAGATGACGCGAGTAAGAAGCGATATCACCAGAAAATCAATGATGCTGGTGTACGTGATCCGTACACGTTACCAGGCTATCTTTTTCTGGCTTTGCAGCGCAGGTGATCTTCCTGACCTGCAGTCAGGCGTGTGGGAAATACCAGGGAAAAAACATAAAAGAAAAAGGAGCAAGATGCAGAAAACACCTTTACTATCCAGCGACGTAGGGCATTTACAGGGCGAGCAGAGGGAGAGGTATTTGCAAAAATTGAGGTTAGCAGGCTTAGAGAACGACGTTTACCTGCTTCCACCAGGATTGTTCACTGACGTATGGAAGTACACCAAGCCCTCGTCTTTACCTGACTTGGGCCCACATGATCTGTATACCTATGTCGTTAAAAACCAGGCTGGGTAACATGCCTACATCAGCGGGTCGTCCCTGGAGCCGGTGGTCGCCATCTTATTACAGCTAAGGTTTGTTCACATTTTCATTTACTTTCGGTCCTCAGGATAAACAAAATGTTATTAAATGTCATTGAAATAACTTCTTAGTCTGTTGAGACATGGCCCGTTATAAATTTGCTGTTACCAGGCAATGACCAAGAACTGTATTATTAGGGTCGGTGTAGTTGTAGCAGTGCACTAGCAGCTAGCTGTTAGCACTAGCTAATGTCAACAACATAGTAGCTGGTATGTTACTGTAGCAATGTTTACGTTCAGTCATTTGGATGACTGTTAAAACCTTTCAGTCTCAAGTTTTTCCTTTACTGTATTTACTAGTTTACTGAGCTAGCGCGCTCGCTCCCAGCCTGCCCGAGCTAGCGCACTCGCTCCCAGCCTGCCCAAGCTAGCACACTCGCTCCCAGCCTGCCCGAGCTAGCGCGCTCGCTCCCAGCCTGCCCAAGCTAGCACACTCGCTCCCAGCCTGCCCGAGCTAGCGCGCTCGCTCCCAGCCTGCCCGAGCGCACTAGCTCAGTAAACTAGTAAATACAGTAAAGGAAAAACTTGAGACTGAAAGGTTTTAACAGTCATCCAAATGACTGAACGTAAACATTGCTACAGTAACATACCAGCTACTATGTTGTTGACATTAGCTAGCTTGACCTTCAAAATGGCGGACACCGGGGCGTCACGTGACCTGTGACGTCACGTCGAAATCCTCTATATTACTTTATTCTGATAGTAGTCATATATCCATGGGTTCTAGCAGCATTTTGAAGAGTAACCAAAAAACCCCTAATGGAAACCTTAAGGAACCTAATGGAAAGTGTAAATCTCATTTGCATTACATTACATTACAGGCATTTAGCAGATGCTCTTATCCAGAGCGATGTACCGTACAACACACCCAGAGCAGCCTGGGGAGCAGTTGGGGGTTAGGTGCCTTGCTCAAGGGCACTTCAGCCATTCTTACAGGTCCAGGGAATCAAACCAAAGATCTTTTGATCCCAAAGCTGCTTCTCTAACCATTCTCTACTTTCACATACCCATAATGCTTTGCGCCTTGGGGGGTAACCAGGCGCTATATTTGTTTACTAAGTCAGATAACCTCAGTCATTTCTTCGAATTCACAGGAGGGAAAAAATAACTTTTGCTGAGCACCAACTTGTTCAAATAACCATAAAAGGAATCCTGATTTAAAGTTTTATAGAATACCTAAAGAAGCTAAGCGTCGAAAAGCATGGTTAAACAGAATTCGCAGTCAAAATTTTACACTGACAGACAACACGTGACTGTGTTCTGCACACTTCAGTGGTGGAGTAAAGTCTGACGATCCAAGTCACGAAGCCTCTGTCTCTGTGTTTAGTCATAAAAAAAGTGCGAAAACCGAAAAACAAGGATGAGTCAAAGGACAACTTTATTGAAGGATCAACTTCTAAAACAAAGCACAAACGATACAGTGTACACAAAGCCCGGTGCACACGGGCAATTTTCCGTCGATCGGTCGCACAACTTTTTGATGCAAGCGAAAAATCGTTTTGTGTGCGGATATTTGCGATAGCGATTTTTTTGTTGCTTGCGACAGATCACAGGTATCAAACATGCTTGAAATTCTACGAAAAAAATTGCCAGTTGCTGACTTGTTGCAGACATATCGCCACATGTGCATGTCTTTGCGATAACAAAGCGATCACCTCCAAAGGTTAAACCAATCCCCACCCGCGAAGTAGTCACATGATTTCCACGTGACTTGCATCCTCCTCCCCAAATCACCCACTGGTTGCAGATAACGCACACATGCAGCTACCCGAGAGGGGAAACTTGCATCCAAAAATCATAATTCGCTTGCAACGCGAAGTCGCCTGTGTGTGACATGCTTAAGCTGACATGTCCATCCCTTTTTAATGTTTCTGTAGGTAGATCGAATGTAGTATTTGACCCTGTAGTCCTAACAGCTTCCTCTAACAGCCCAAAGATTGTCATAATCTGGCAGCATATGAGCTTGAGGAAAATCAAAGTGAAGGAAATCAAAATCAACGTCAACTTAAAAAAGAAATTTGATAGTTCTGCTGTGTTTACAGGATTTACTTGACTGAGTGAGTTCCGTGCTTGTGTTCCCATGCACAAAGCGTTTTGTATTTTCTTACGGCTTTCTTGTCATAACCAGCAGCCAGCAAAAACGATTACACTGTGGATTCTTTTATGATCAGTGTCTATCTTTCAAAGCTCTTCTGCCAACCTTTTACCTTCTGCAGGCAGTGGCGGTTCTAGACCAAAATTACTAGGGGGGCCGAGGTGGGGCCAGTGTTTTTTCAGGGGGGCACATATGGACAAAACATGGCAATATTTAAGCGTTCAAAATGTTTTGTTTAGTTTATTCATTCATTCATTCATTATCTCTAGCTGCTTTATCCTTCTACAGGGTCGCGGGCGAGCTGGAGCCTATCCCAGCTGACTACGGGCAAAAGGCGGGGTACACCCTGGACAAGTCGCCAGGTCATCACAGGGCTGACACATAGACACAGACAACCATTCACACTCACATTCACACCTACGGTCAATTTAGAGTCACCAGTTAACCTAACCTGCATGTCTTTGGACTGTGGGGGAAACCGGAGCACCCGGAGGAAACCCACGCGGACACGGGGAGAACATGCAAACTCCGCACAGAAAGGCCCTCGCCGGCCCCGGGGCTCGAACCCAGGACCTTCTTGCTGTGAGGCGACAGCGCTAACCACTACACCACCATGCCGCCCCATTATTATATCTATTATTTTTATTTTATATTTATTAATTATTATTCAGACTTCACACTTTCAGGGTAGGCTATATGAATTGTAGGCCAACACTGCTCACACACACACATTTGTTCAACATCACAAACCTGATGGTGCTGTACTTGATATGCATGCTGAATCTGGTTGTCCCAATGACTCGTTGGGTTGTCCCTCATTCTGTCCCTCAATCTGATCCTGAATGTCTTCATCCTCACTCTCAGATTGCCTTTCAGATGCCTCACTTTCCACCTCTCCAACCACCACCTCTGGCTCTCTCTCCACCTCTGGCTCTCTCTCTCCTCTTTCATAATCTTCATCTTCCTTACTCTCTCTATGTTGCTTTTTGCCAACAGGGGCAAAAAAGGACATAATGTCCTTCTTGCTCCTTTTCATGATAGCCTACAGTAGGCCTATACTAAAAAGTAAACGGAGAGGAATGTAGCCTCTACATATCACAAGGCCATTCGAGCTTTACAAGAAGGTTAAACACTGTCGGTTATTTTACCCATTTCCCAAAAATATTAAGTTAGGCTACTTATTGCTGTGCAACGCACTTTTAAGAAAACGCAATAAAACGGATTTATTATTGTAGTGAACAACAACAGTAAAACACGGATATGTGCAAACACTGATGTTACAAAATTGAATAACTTTCCTTACCTTCGCCTCTTTGCAGTAGCCTAGTCCTTGCAGGGCTGCAGCTGTTATCTCTCACGTCCGAAGTTTACAATTCGCGCTGCTGCTGATCTTTCTGCTGCAGGTAACAGTGTGCGTGTAGCGCTTTAAGGAGTCCGTGTAGAACACTCCGTCATGTCAGTTCCGATCTTCGAGCCAGCACACGTCAAAATTAATAAAGCTTATTATCTGTTCAGCACAGGGGCCACAACAGGGGCCAGGAGCAATTTTACAGGGGCACTGGCCCCCCCTGGCCCCTGTTTAAAACCGCCTATGTCTGCAGGTCAGTAATTGTCGGAACACCTGTGTTGACAGACGGAGAAGGCTGCTGACAGTCACCCAAAGTAGAGATGTTCAAAGCATTTGATATAACATTTACAAGTGCTTTTTTACCGACTGATTTCTCAAAGTCCACAGAAAAGACTTTGCAGATGTGAAAGTAGTCAATTAGGCCATGGCTTCCCCCATGGTGCATTAAGGTCCATTACATAATGGAAACCATTAGATTCATTCATTTGTCTTCAGAAAGTGCTTCATGGTAGTCAGGATCATGGTGAATCCAGAGCCTCTCTCAGAAACACTGGGTTTGAGGCTGGAATAAACCCTGGATGGGACACAATCCATTGCAGGACATCATGCACACATACAGTGCATTCCCACACTAATTTACAGTGGCATGCAAAAGTTTGGGCACCCTTACTGAAAATGTCTGTTACTGTGAATAGTTAAGTGAGCAGAAGATGAACTGATCAGCAAAAGGCATAAAGGTAAAGACGACACATTTCTTTTCAGCGTTTTCTGCAAGATTTGTGTATTATTTTTGTTTTGTACAATTGGAGAGTGAAAAAAGAAAAGGAACACCATGCGAAAGTTTGGGCACCCCAATACATTTGAGTTCTCAGGTAAATTTTACCAAGGTTCCAGACCTTAATTAGCTTATTGAGCTGTGGCTTGTTCAAATTCTTCATTGGGAAAGGTCAGATGATGCAGATTTCAAAGCTGTATAAATTCTCTGACTCTTCAAACTTGTCCCTAAAATCAACAGCCATGGACTCCTCTAAGCAACTCCCTCGCATTCTGAATAATAAAATAATTGATGCTCTCAAAGCAGGAGAAGGCTATAAGAACATAGCAAAGTGTTTAGCTGTTTCCTCAGATTGTAATGTTATTAAGAAATGGCAGTTAACAGAAACATTGGAGATCAAGGTGAGGTCTGGAAGATGAAGAAAACTTTCTGAAAGAACTGCTCGTTGGATTGCTAGAAAGGCAAATAAAAAACCCTGTTTGACTGCAAAAGACCTTCAGAAAGATTTAGCAGACCCTGGAGTGGTGGTGCACTGTTCTACTATGCAGCGACACCTGAACAAATACGGTACAACTATGACCTTCATGGAAGAGTCTTCAGAAGAAAACCTTTCCTGCGTCCAAGCCACAAAATTCAGCGTCTGAAGTTTGCAAATGAACATCTAAATAAGCCTGATGCATTTTGGAAACAAGTCCTGTGGCCTGATGAAAACAAAATAAAACTTTTTGGCCACAATGTGCAAAGGTATGTTTGGAGAAAAAAGGGTGCCAAATTCCAGGAAAAGAACACCTCTCCAACTCTGAAGCATGGGAGTGGATCGATCATGCTTTGGGGTTGTGTTGCAGCCTGTGGCACAGGGCACATTTCATTGGTTGAGGGAAGCATGGATTTGAATAAATACCAGCAAATTCTGGAAGCAAACATCACACCATCTGTAAAAAAGTTGAAGTTAAAAAGAGGATGGGTCCTACAATAAGACGATGATCCAAAACGCACCTCAAAATCTACAATGGAATACCTCAAGAGGCACAAGCTGAAGGTTTTGCCCAGGCCCTCACAGTCCTCTGACCTAAACATCATTGAAAATCTGTGGATAGATCTCAAAAGAGCAGTGCATGCAAGACAGCCCAAGAAACTTGTAGAACTGGAAGCCTTTTGCAAGGACGAATGTGTGAAAATCCCCCAGGTAAGAACTGAAAGATTATTAGCTGGCTACAAAAAGTTTGTACAAGCTGTGATACTTGCCAAAGGGGGTGTTACTGGGTACTAAACATGCAGGGTGCCCAAACTTCTGCTTCGGGCCCTTTTCCTTTTTGTCATTTTGAAAATGTAAAAGATGAAAATAAAAAATTGTTTTTGCTTAAAATATAAAAGGAATGAGTCATCTTTAACTTTATGCCTTTTGGAGATCATTTCATCTTCAACTTGCTTAACTGTTCACAGTAACAGCAGTTTTGACCAGGGGTGCCAAAACTTTTGCATACCACTGTATACCCACAGGTAACTCAGCATAGCTAATCCACCTACTCATGTTTTTTGAGGTTGTGGGGAATTTGGAGGACCTGGTGGAAACCCACATATTCCCAAGGCATACCCACAATTTATTTTCATAATTGTTTCAAAAACATCAAAGTTGTCAGCCACTATTATGGCACTTTGACCAACAGGACAAAAGAAAACTTTTAGCAATATCAACTTTTCCCTCAGATCTTTTAGTAAGTTCCGAATAAAAAAGTCTTCATAAAATTACATTTAGCATTGATGAGTGGGTAGTTCATATGTTCATATGGAATTTGGTAAACACTCAAACCATTAAAACCCTGTCCTGAATGTAGTTTTAGGTCAGTTCTTCTGCAGTCCAGGCTTCCAGGATGAACAGATGGGATGGATTTTGGTTTCAGAATAAAATGCATCACTCATCATACTTAGCTGGATAGTTTGTTGCTAATGAAGGATGAACAGGGAGACGTCCATGTTTTGTTTTTTTCACACTTTGTAGGTAAAAAATTATTTAATTCTGAACTTGGTCTTATGAGGTAAGTTGAATGTAGCAGTACACTCTTGTGTTAACTAGCAGATGAATTAGCAAGTCCCTGGGCAGACAGTGTTTGCCAAGTGGAATTAGAGCAGTCAATGTTTCACATTTTACATCCCAGGCACCAAACCAATATTGGCCCATCATAGCGTTGTCCAAGTTTATAGGGAAGGATTCCAGTAGTGGTTTCCTATTGCCTTCTACTGGATTATTTATACAGGTTTACTCCTTTCAACCATTCACACCTATGGGCAATTTAGAGTAGCCAGTTAACCTAACCACATCTTTTTGGACTGTGGGGGAAGCCAGAGCACCCAGAGGAAACCCACGCAGACATGGGGAGAACATGCAAACTCCACACAGAAAGGCCCCCATCAGCTACTGGGCTTGAACCCAGAACCTTCTTGCTGTGAGGTGACAGTGCTAACCACTACACCACCACACATGTTGTAGTCAAGACCACCTAAATCGAGACCAAGTTATGACTAAGACCAAAGTGTATCAAGACCGGGACAAGACCAAGACTTTGAGGGGTTTGAGATCAAGACAAGGCCAAGACCAAGGCATGGCGAAACCGAGTCAAGACCAGGACCAGACCAGTGGGTATGAATGGGGCAGGGCAGGGTGGGGTGACAGTCGTTAACATAGAAGAAAAATTTCAAATTCGCAATGAGTCACATTATTGGTTGCATTTGAAGCTAGAAATTTTTCAGCCAATCACAGTAACAATGTTAAATAAACCAGACAATGCAGAGGGAATTTAGTGAAATCCCTGCAGTTGTGGTCTTGACTGGTCTTGAAATAAAATCCAGAGTCCTCCATGTTGGAGACTGAGACAAGACCAAGTAAAAATGCGGTCGATTCTGAGACGAGACCGAGACCTTCACAATGTGGTCTTGAGATCGGTCTCAAGTACTACAACACTAGTCCATCATTTATGTTGGGTGGCCACGTTTATTATACAACATTATGCTAGTCTTGGAAAGCTCCAACCTTGGAAAAGGAGCTTTTTATAACAACCCTAACAATGTTACGTTCGCAATGTTTACGAAACAGAGTTTACTACCTTTGAGTAAACCCACTGCTTGAGTCTCCAGTGAGAATGAAATGTATGGCATCCATTTCTCAATCTAATTTGAGAAAATTGTTTCCTTCACACGTTTGTAGTGGGTCTGAACTCAGCAGAATTTTTATTCCTCACATTCCTCCAAAATTAAACAGGCCTCCGCTGAGTGCTTTAGTTCAGGGACAGACATTAAGAGATGACTTTGGAAATGAAGTCCGGCTGTTGTGACCATTTTAGATTTTCCTGACCTAAAATGCCGAAGACTTTGTACTTTGCAGGAAATTATTCAGCAGGCGTTTATTTGAAGTAAGAATGTATTTCAGTGGACTGTAGAATTAAGTGTGTAATGATTCAACTTCTTCATCTATTTGTTGTTATATATATATGAATTTTCAGGTGCTCTAGCTCTGATTTGTTTGTTTTCTGGACTGCTTGAGATAAATGAATGTTGCAAAGACCTTTTAATTCACCTATTTGAAACAGATGAGATGTAAACAAAATTTAGACTTGTAGTTTCATACAAGAATTTCTCAGGACCGACTGAGGATAATTGTTTTGATTTAGGAATACTTCAGTCCTGAGTCGTAAACTCAGACTTCCTGACTTTGATTTATGTGGACTTTTTTCATGCGTGTTCAGGAAGGTGGATTACTCAAAACAAGAAGTCTTGTGGAAACAGTCAACAAACATTTTTTTGTTTTATGTGATTTAATATAGAACTATTCTTCTCAGAGGACTGGAAATTGCAAAAGCCCATTGAATGTTTTTTTTTTCTTTTACCAGTGAAACCTTTTAATCTTTTAGTTATGACAGTGGCTATGAAAATATCTTAAAAATGGTGGGGGAAAAAAGGGTATGTAGCAAGAGAAGTGTGTGCCAAAAAGCTCCATTTTTGTTTCATCAGACCATAAAACACAGTTCCAGTCAAAGTTGTAGTAGTGTTTCGGAAACTTCAGTTTGTAGTTAGCTGACAGAAAAGGCTTTTTTCTGGCAAAACTTCCAGATAATCTGTTGGCATGGAGGTGGAGTCTGATGCTGGGTTTGGAGACCCCAAGAGTTTACTTTTTCTTGTAATTCACCAACAGTGATCTTTGGGGATTTTTTTTTTTTAATTTACCTCTTTTACCCTCCTCCTCACTGTATGTGGGGGCAAAATAAACTTGGATCCTCTTCAAGGCGAATTAATAACAGTTCCAGTTGGTGTCCACTTTTTTATTATTGCCCTAACAGTCGGACAAATGGGCATTATAACCATCCCCTGACTTATGAAGCTCAACACACCTCTCCCTCATTTGGTTTGTATGTTCTCTTTTCTTTCCTGTGTTGATGTTGAGGGAATTTGGCCTCTGCATCACCTCATATTTGTATCCCAGTTAATCAGGAAGTCATGGATTACAGCTTGAAAGTTCCTACACACTCTAATCAACTCAGAAATACTGTACAATTTAAATGGGAAACATGCTTCAGTTACACTGTGTTCACTATCATTTCCAGAATGGCAATAATAGTGGCACGTGTTTTTTGTTGAAAAAACATTTCCTGATGAGGGATTTGTTTTTCTTTGAATAAATTTAGTTCAATTAAAAGATGGATTTTTCTCATTTTTTTCAGCATGAGATGAAGTGACTTCACCAAAAGATGGAATTTTTTTTAACCCTTTTTACTAATCTTTATGTCCCCCTATCCATGGAGGGCAAGATATATATATATATATAAAATGCACATACATACAGTGGTGCTTGAAAGTTTGTGAATCCTTTAGAATTTTCTATATTTCTGCATAAATATGACCTAAAACATCATCAGATTTTCACACAAGTCCTAAAAGTAGATAAAGAGAACCCAGTTAAACAAATGAGACAAAAAGATTATACTTGGTCATTTATTTATTGAGGAAAATGATCCGATATTACATATCTGGGAGTGGCAAAAGTATGTGAACCTTTGCTTTCAGTATCTGGTGTGACCCCCTTGTGCAGAAATAACTGCAACTAAATGTTTCCAGTAACTGTTGATCAGTCCTGCACACCGGCTTGGAGGAATTTTAACCCATTCCTCTGTACAGAACAGCTTCAACTCTGAGATGTTGGTGGGTTTCCTCACATGAACTGCTTGCTTCAGGTCCTTCCACAACATTTTGATTGGATTAAGGTCAGGACTTTGACTTGGCCATTCCAAAACATTAACTTTATTCTTCTTTAACCATTCTTTGGTAGAACGACTTGTGTGCTTAGGATCATTGTCTTGCCGCATTACCCGCCTTCTCTTGAGATTCAGTTCATGGACAGATGTCCTCAGATTTTCCTTTAGAATTCACTGGTATAATTCAGAATTCATTGTTCCATCAATGATGGCAAGCCGTCCTGGCCCAGATGCAGCAAAACAGGCCCAAACCATGATACTACCACCACCATGTTTCACAGATGGGATAAGGTTCTTATGCTGGAATGCAGTGTTTTCCTTTCTCCAAACATAACGCTTCTCATTTAAACCAAAAAGTTCTATTTTGGTCTCATCCATCCACAAAACATTTTTCTGATAGCCTTTTGGCTTGTCCATGTGATCTTTAGCAAACTGCAGACAAGCAGCAATGTTCTTTCTGGAGAGCAGTGGCTTTCTCCTTGCAAACCTGCCATGCACACCATTGTTGTTCACTGTTCTCCTGATGGTGGACTCATGAACATTAACATTAGCCAATGTGAGAGAGGCCTTCAGTTGCTTAGAAGTTACCCTGGGGTCCTTTGTGACCTCACCGACTATTACATGCCTTGCTCTTGGAGTGATCTTTGTTGGTCAACCACTCTTGGGGAGGGCAACAATGGTCTTGAATTTCCTCCATTTGTACACAATCTGTCTGACTGTGGATTGGTGGAGTCCAAACTCTTTAGAGATGGTTTTGTAGCCTTTTCCAGCCTGATGAGCATCAACAACGCTTTTTCTGAGGTCCTCAGAAATCTCCTTTGTTCGTGCCATGATACACTTCCATAAACATGTGTTGTGAAGATCAGTCTTTGATAGATCCCGTCTTGTCTCGTCTTCATCCGCTTATCTGGGGCTGGGTCGTGGAGGCAGCAGTCTGAGCATGGAAGCCCAAACTTCCCTTTCCCCAGACACCTCAGCCAGCTCCTCGGGAAGAACACCAAGGTGTTCCCAGGCCAGCCGAGAGACGTAGTCCCTCCAGCATGTCCTGGGTCTTCCCCAGGGCCTCCTCCTGGGGGGACATGCCTGGAACACCTCCCCAGGGAGGCGTCCAGGAGGCATCCGAAAAAGATGCCCGAGCCACCTCAGCTGATTCCTCTCAATGTGGAGGAGCAGTGGCTCTACTCCGAGCTCCTCCCAAGTGACTGTGCTTCTCACCCTATCTCTAAGGGAGTGCCAAGCCACCCTGCGAAGGAAACTCATTTCGGCCGCTTGTATCTGCGATCTTGTTCTTTCAGTCATTACACAAAGCTCATGACCATAGGTGAGAGTCGGAACGTAGATTGACCGGTAAATTGAGAGCTTCACCTTTTGGCTCAGCTCCTTCTTCACCACGACAGACCAGTAAAGCGACCGCATCACTGCGGAGGCTGCACCCATCTGCCTGTTGATCTCACGCTCTATCCTTCCCTCACTCGTGAACAAGATCCTGAGATACTTAAACTCCTTCACTTGAGGCAGGACTTCTCCACCAACCTGGAGAGGTCAAGCCACCCTTTTCCAGTCGAGAACCATGGCCTCAGACTTAGAGGTGCTGATTCTCATCCCAGCCGCTTCACACTCGACTGCAAACCGCCCCAGTGCATGCTGAAGGTCCTGGTTTGAAGAAGCCAACAGGACAACATCATCCACAAAAAGCAGAGATGAAATCCTGTGGTTCCCAAACAGGATTCCTTCCGGCCCCTGGCTGCGCCTAGAAATTCTGTCCATAAAAATTATGAACAGAACCGGTGACAAAGGGCAGCCCTGATGGAGTCCAACATGCACTGGGAACAGGTCTGACTTACTGCCAGCAATGTGAACCAGACTCCTGCTCCGTTCATACAGGGACCGGACAGCCCTTAGCAAAGAGCCCCGAACCCCATACTCCTGAAGCACCCCCCACAGAATACCATGAGGGACATGATCGAATGCCTTCTCCAGATCCACAAAGCACATGTGGACTGGTTGGGCAAACTCCCATGAACCCTCGAGCACCCTATGAAGGGTATAGAGCTGGTCCAGTGTTCCACGACCAGGACGAAAACCGCATTGTTCCTCCTGGATCCGAGGTTCGACTATTGGCTGAATTCTCCTCTCCAGTACCCTGGAGTAAACCTTCCTGGGGAGGCTGAGAAGTGTGATTCCCCTATAATTGGAGCACACTCTCCGGTCCCCTTTCTTAAAAAGAGGGACCACCACCCCAGTCTGCCACTCCAGAGGCACTGTCCCCGCCTGCCACGTGATGTTGCAGAGGCATGTCAGCCAAGACAGCCCCACAACATCCAGAGACTTGAGATACTCAGGGCAGATCTCATCCACCCCTGGTGCCTTGCCACCAAGGAGCTTGCAAACCACCTCAGTGACTTTGGCTTGGGTAATGGACGAGTCCACCTCTGAGTCATCAACCTCCATGTCCTCAATGGAAGACGTGATGGTGGGATTGAGGAGATCCTCTAAGTATTCCTTCCACTGCCCGACAATGTCCCCAGTTGAGGTCAACAGCTCCCCACCCACACTGTAAACAGTGTTGGCAGAGTACTGCTTCCCCCTCCTGAGGCGCCGGACGGTTTTCCAGAATTTCTTCGAGGCTGACTGATAGTCCTCCTCCATGGCCTCACCGAACTCCTCCCAGTTCCGAGTTTTTGCCTCCACAACTGCCCGAGCTGCGGCACGCCTGGCCTGCCGATACCCGTCAGCTGCCTCAGGAGTCCTGGAGGCCAACATGGTCCGATAGGACTCCTTCAGCTTGACAGCATCCCTTACTTCCGGTGTCCACCACCGGGTTCGGGGATTGCCGCCACGACAGGCACCATAGACCTTGTGGCCACAGCTCCAAACAGCTGCATCTACAATGGAGGTAGAGAACATGGTCCACTCAGACTCAATGTCCCCCGCCTCCCTTGGAAGCTGGGAGAAGCTCTCCCGGAGGTGGAAGTTAAAGACCTCCCCGACAGAGTGCTCTGCCAGACGTTCCCAGCAGACCCTCACCATACATTTGGGCCTGCCAGGTCTGTCCGTGGTGATCAGTTGACAGCTCAGCCCCTCTCTTCACCCGAGTGTCCAAGACATAGGGCCGGAGATCAGATGAAACGACAACAAAGTCGATCATCGACCTCCGACCTAAGGTGTCCTGGTGCCATGTGCACTTATGGACACCCCTATGCTTGAACATGGTGTTCGGTATGGACAAACCATGACTAGCACAGAAGTCCAATAACAAAACACCACTCGGGTTCAGATCAGGGAGGCTGTTCCTCCCAATCACGCCCCTCCAGGTGTCACTGTCGTCGCCCATGTGAGCATTGAAGTCCCCCAGTAGAACAATGGAGTCCCCAGTCTGAGCACCTCTCAGTACCTCTACCAGGGACTCCAAGAAGGCCGGATACTCTATACTGCTATTCGGCCCGTAGGCACAAACAGCAAGAGCCCTCTCCCCGATCCAAAAGGCGCAGAGAGGCGACCCTCTCGTTCACTGGGGTAAACTCCAACACATGGTGGCTGAGCTGGGGAGCTATAAGTAAGCCCACACCAGCCCGCCGCCACTCACCATGGGCGACTCCAGAGAAGTGGAAAGTCCAGCCCCTCTCAAGGAGCTGGGTTCCATAGCCCAAGCTGTGCTTGGAGGTGAGCCTGACTATCTCTACCCGGTACCTCTCAACCTCTTGCACAAGCTCAGGCTCTTTCCCCCCCAGCGAAGTGACATTCCATGTCCCAACAGCTGGCCGCTGTGTTTGGGGATCAGGTCGTCGAGGCCCCTGCCTTCGACTGCCACCCAATCCACACTGCACCGGCCCCCTACGGCTACCTCTGTGGGTGGTGAACCCACAGGAGGTCGGGCCCACGTCACCGCTTCGGGCTGAGCCCGGCCGGGCCCCATGGGCAAAGGCCCAGCCACCAAGCGCTCGCATACGAGCCCCAACCCCGGGCCTGACTCCAGGGTGGGGCCCCGGCTGTGCCATACCGGGCGATGTCACGGTCCTTGATCTTTTATTATCCATAAGGGTTTTGGTGAATTGCTCTTGGTCTAGCCTGTCACCTAGGACCTGTCTGCCTTGGGAGACCCTAACAGGGGCGTAATGCCCCTGACAACATAGCTCCTAGGATCATTCAAGCACACAAACCCCTCCACCACAATAAGATGGCAGTTCTAGGAGGGGTGATAGATCCCTGTTCTTTAAATAAAACAGGGTGCCCACTCACACCTGATTGTCATCCCATTGATTGAAAACACCTGACTCTAATTTCACCTTCAAATTAACTGCTAATCCTAGAGGTTCACATACTTTTGGCACTCACAGATATGTAATATTGGATCATTTCTCAATAAATAAATGACCAAGTATAATTTTTTTGTCTCAATTTTTTTAACTGGGTTCTCTTTATCTACTTTTAGGATTTGTGTGAAAATCTGATGATGTTTTAGGTCATATTTATGCAGAAATATAGAAAATTCTGAAGGGCTCACAAATTTACAAGCACCACTGTATATACTGTATATTTATTCTGTCCACATTCACTGGATATGAACAATTGCATGCTCTGATTGATTGGCTACTCTACTACTAGGATATCAGCTCATATTCCGTGAGGAGAGAAAAACAAAATGGCGGAGCGTGTTGCCGAACCAACCAAGGATGAAATAAAAACTCTACTTGAAAACAAAACCCCCAAAAATAAGAAAGCAACAAAATATGGAATAAAAGTATTTGATGGAAAGAACGCATTATCACATTTTTCACAAATTGCTCCGGTCATTTCGCCAGTTTGTTTACATTCTAAGTGGAAATTATTTTGTCTGATGATTTGTATAAAAGTTTTTATTTATCAAATTTACTAAAAATAAAAATGCTCTTTTTCTCAAAATCCAGTGAATGTGGATTGAATCAAACAGTTATTCCACTCAATCTCATCGTACATGGCTTTTATATACACACACACACACACACACACACACACACACACACATATATATATATAAGGAACAGCTGGAGGACCAAATTGCAACTCATTAGGTCAATTGGCAATAGGTCATTAACATGACTGGGTATAAAAAGAGCATCTTGGAGTGGCAGCAGCTCTCAGAAGTAAAGATGCGAAGAGGATCACCAATCCCCCTAATTCTGCGCCGACAAATAGTGGAGCAATATCAGAAAGGAGTTCGACAGTGTATAATTGCAAAGAGTTTGAACATATCATCATCTACAGTGCATAATATCATCAAAAGATTCAGAGAATCTGGAAGAATCTCTGTGTGTAAGGGTCAAGGCCGGAAAACCATACTGGGTGCCCGTGATCTTTGGGCCCTTAGACGGCACTGCATCACATACAGGCATGCTTCTGTATTGGAAATCACAAAATGGGCTCAGGAATATTTCTAGAGAACATTATCTGTGAACACAATTCACCGTGCCATTCGCCGTTGCCAGCTAAAACTCTATAGTTCAAAGAAGTCGTCATATCTAAACATGATCCAGAAGCGCAGACGTCTTCTCTGGGCCAAGGCTCATTTAAAATGGACTGTGGCAAAGTGGAAAACTGTTCTGTGGTCAGACGAATCAAAATTTGAAGTTCTTTATGGAAATCAGGGACGCCGTGTCATTCGGACTAAAGAGAAGAAGGACGACCCAAATTGTTATCAGCGCTCAGTTCAGAAGCCTGCATCTCTGATGGTATGGGGTTGCATTAGTGCGTGTGGCATGGGCAGCTTACACATCTGGAAAGACACCATCAATGCTGAAAGGTATATCCAGGTTCCAGAGCAACATATGCTCCCATCCAGATGACGTCTCTTTCAGGGAAGACCTTGCATTTTCCAACATGACAATGCCAAACCACATACTGCATCAATTACAGCATCATGGCTGCGTAGAAGAAGGGTCCGGGTACTGAACTGGCCAGGCTGCAGTCCAGATCTTTCACCCATAGAAAACATTTGGCGCATCATAAAACGGAAGATACGACAAAAAAGACCTAAGACAGTTGAGCAACTAGAATCCTACATTAGACAAGAATGGGTTAACATTCCTATCCCTAAACTTGAGCAACTTGTCTCCTCAGTCCCCAGACGTTTACAGACTGTTGTAAAGAGAAAAGGGGATGTCTCACAGTGGTAAACATGGCCTTGTCCCAACTTTTTTGAGACGTGTTGTTGTCATGAAATTTAAAATCACCTAATTTTCCTCTTTAAATGATACATTTTCTCAGTTTAAACATTTGATATGTCATCTATGTTCTATTCTGAATAAAATATGGAATTTTGAAACTTCCACATCATTGCATTCCGTTTTTATTGACAATTTGTACTTTGTCCCAACTTTTTTGGAATCGGGGCTATACATACATACATACATACATACATACATACATACATTTTTTTCTAAATATTTGTTTAACCCTCAGCTGCTCCGCTGAATCAGCTCATACCCAACCTGTTGGCTGCTTTGGCTAAAAACATCTGCCAAATGAATAAATGCAAAAGTAACTGGCATGGTTGGCATGCAAAACTGATGGGTACACTACACACACACACACATTGTAGCTCATTCCACCTTTTTCTCCCCTGGGCTTCAACATCATACATCATGCTATTATTAGAGGCGCTGTAAAACTCACTGATGTTTATGAGCTCTTTCAGGGAAGGCATTACCAAAAAAGGCAGGGTCTGCTGAAAAAGAAACCCATGCCATGGCAAAAACTCAAACTTCCCAAAGCCATATGTGTGTGGTTTTTGTTGTTTGATTGTTTGTTTTTCTTACTTTGGTGTGGTTTTGAATTCACGAACAATTCCTTCTATGTGATATCATTTCACCTGAGGTTTTTAATCCAAAAGACCTTTATATTCTTTATATTAAAAACATCATTTCCACCATTTCCCACCATTAAGACAGTTATATATAGTGACATGCTGGCGGAGTTATTATATTTGAGTTATTATGTCTAGCTCAGGGTGAACAGGGATTGTCAGAGCCGTTTCTGTTTTTCCATCATTCATGACACTGCAGCTCAGAGTGAAAAGCCTCGAGGAGATTTTGCATCAGAATCAAAGCATTACCACGAGGAAGCCTGTCCTCATCAAAACCAACTCCATTCTTTTTTCCCTGCTTTTTTTTTCCCCCGTCATATTTTTCAAAACAATTAAAAAGGCCTCTGAGTGCTTTGGTTCAGGGATAGACATTGGGCATATTTGGAATACCTGACACAGGACATCTGACTTTTATGACATTTAAGGATTCAAAATGTTATGAGCAAAGATCGTAACATGGTTGCGACATTTGGACTTTCCAGGACATTGTTCGCTGAAATAATGCAGTATTTGAGCAAATGTTTTGTAGAAACACCTTCTGACTAATCAGATTAGAAAATTTGGTGTAATTAAGTCATAAAACACTTGCTCTTAAAGAAAAGCAAGACCGTTCACGACTCTGTAGCTCACTCCGGCCCCGTCTAGTCCAGAAGGAACGATCTAAAGTGGGCCACCTTGCACAATAAATGTTGCAAGCTATATACACTATATACAAGCTATATATAGAAGCGATATCCACCCTAGGAATACCGACCTTTTTGCCAGAAAGAATCCAAAACGGCGAGGAATTGACCGAAAAGAAATGATTTTTGTTGAACTGCTCATTAAGGCTTAATTAGTCCATAACTTCATTAATAATTGCAATGAAGCAAATCTGGGTAGAAGTTATATGCACCCTAGGTACCCCTACCTTCATGCCAGAAAGAATAAAAATCAGTGAAGAATTGAGAGAGAAGAAGCAATTTGTGTGGAAACTGCTCATTAGGGCTTAATTACTCCATATCTTCATTATTAATTGCAATTATGCAAATTTGTGTAAAAGCTATATGCACCCCAGGCAGACCTACCTTCCTGCCAAAAAGAATAAAAATCGGTGAAGAATTGAGGGAGAACAAGCTATTTTCATGAAATGTGGACGACTCCGGACAACACATGATGGAATAAATTCATCACCTGTTGGCCAGATGAGCAATACAGTGGTGTCATGTGGTCCAAAATGAAGTTACAGTAACCAGGTTGAAGTTGATTATTTTCCACTAACATCACATTCTGAAGCGCTTTATTCTTCTTCTACCACTGCCATTTGCCAACAAGTATTACTTTTAATGAATTAATAAAACTTTTTATACGTTTATATTAGCCATATTTAATGTTGTGGAACCTTTCCGAGACATTAGTTCCTGTTATCGCTATCATTATAGCAGCTATAAAAAGTCATTCCTTCACCAACCTCTCTTTTTCTTTATCTTCAAGTTAATAAGACAAAAATAAGACACGACCTTGTCATGTCACCGAGAAACCAGAAAGCCCAAAGTCATCCATCCTGAAGACTGGTGGAAAACTTACTGAAACTGGAGAATTCTTCCATAACCATAAACAACCATAAATAAACGCCTTCTAAAAATAAAGATGTCACCATGTCAACGATAATAAGTTTTTCTTTGTTAAATAACAGCATATGTTTTTATCTGTTTATTATTAGTCTACGAGTTCCGGTGAACGAGTATGAAAATGAGCACATTAAAATAAACCTGGTGTCTCAGTTAAAAACAGCTGGCACAACTGTCTGAGCCGTGATAGAAAATCAATCATCACTTTCAAACTGATCAGATTAGAGAATTCGACACAAATGAAATCAGATTAGAGAATTCCCACACTCCATTGCTTAGTTGCTGAATACAAATCTTCAAGAAATGTCGCTCAGTCTTGCTTGTTTGATTGATTGATGACATTCTATAACTTAGTAAAGACTTGCTGAAGAAGAATATCTTCTTCACCGAGGCCAGTTCTTCCATATGGGTCTCTTAATGAAAGATTGATGACGGCTGAAATTACACCAAACATCCATTCGCATCACGCCGCTCTCCGTCTTTGCGGTTGACTGCTATAAATGGATGGATGGAGGCATATGACACCACATTTGTCTCAGTGTTATCAGCGTTCTCATAACAATGTGCAACTAAGAAGACGCGCTTGCAAATCCAAAAGGCATAAATCTGAAAGGTGCATCACTTCCATCTCCATTTTAGAGCATTTTTCATTTTCACGTCAACTTATTGTGTTCACCGAGACATTCATTTCACAGAAAATGAATTCACATTTCTTTCTCTGAGGGATGAAGTTAAAGGTGTGGTGTGTATGGTTTTACAACAAGCATGTAGCAGTACTTGGTTTGAGATCAACAGCAGGTTTTGAGTTTGGGTTTTCTACTAAAGATGGTTTCAATCACAGCATTCATTCATTTTCTATGTTGCGTATCCATTGCGGGTTGTGGGGGAAGTTGGAGCCAATCCCAGCTGATTTGGGGCAAGAAGTGAGGTACACCCCTGGGCAAGTCGCCAATCTATCACAGGGCTAACACAGAGACAACCAACCAAACACAATCACATTCACACCTATGGGCAATTTAGAGCAGCCAGTTGACCTAACCTGCATGTCTTTGGACTGCGGGAGGAAACCTATGCAGGCACGAAGAGAACATGCAAACTCCACATAGAAAGGCCCCAGTAGAGGCTTTGCACCATCATGTGACCCCATAGCAATGGTCACTAGGGTGCCATGACTGGGGGCATGCTTGTAGTGCTTCATTCAGACAAGTTAGTTGTTACTGATCAGTTTCGAAAGGTTTTGCTACATTTTTGGATGTGCAAATCATTCTGAATGAAACAAAGACATCAGATTTTTTCATTTACCAAAAGTAATTCATCGTCAAGGGGGGAAACCAGAGAAATTTCTAAACACAGAAGGGAAAATGGGGAAAATAAAAAACATTCAGCAGGACTCGGTGTCAAACAGAGAGGTTAAAAACCCTCTGGTATGCTCACTTCATTTCTACAAAAGGTAAGAATTAAAAAAAAATAATATTTAAAAAAGTGCATTTACATTCAGGGATCCTTCGGAGCACGTTGTGTGCGTGCTTGGGAGCCAGTCATTATGGGAAACACCTGATGCTGATTTAAGCACAATCAGCACACACTGTAAGGACACTGAGGCTTTTCGAAGAATTATCATTATCACTGGCACGTTTGTTTCAAGCCATGTTTATGACTCTAGTTTTGGTTTCATTTGTGTTTTGTTTTTGTAAATATCACACCTACTGATAAACACTCTTCCTGCACTTAGACCTGTCTATCACCGCAGACAGAATACTTGCAAAGCCTCTGTGAAAACAGTGTCCTTATATGCATGTGATGATTGTACTCAAATCAGCGTCAGGTGTTTACCATAACGACTGGGTTCCAAGCGCGCACACAACATGCTCCAAAGGATCCCCAAATGTAAATGCACTTTTTAATATCGTTAACTTTTTTTGGAATTCTTACCTTCGTGGAAATGAAGTGAGCATTTTGTTTCCCATTTTCCATTCTATGTTTAGAAATTTCTCTAGGTTTTTTTTTTTCCCACCTGATGATTAATTACTTTCGGTAATTTAAAAAATCTGATGTCTTTGTTTTATTCAAAACGATTTGCACCTCCAAAAATGCAGCAAAACCTTCCCATTCTAAATCAATAACAACTAACTCGGCTGAATGAAGCACTACAAGCGTGCCCCCTGTCATGGCGCTGTAGTTTCCGTTGCTATGGGGTCACGTGATGGTGCAAAGCCTCTATCATTGACAAGGCTCAAACCCAGAACCTTCTTGCTGTGAGGTGACAGTGCTAACCACTACACCACTGTGATGCCTTTTAATCACAACACAAATCAAGTATATGTTGCTATTGCATACTTTGTAGCTGGTATATGGACAATGTAAAGCCATAGTGACGAAGAAAATTACACAACGCTTTTGGGAATAGTAGGATTTACCTCAGATGTGATGGTTAAATCCCATAAAAAGCCTCTTTATGACTAAAATTCCACTGTTACTCTGCTTAGCATTAACCGCAAAATGAATTTTCATTGTGAGAAATATTAGCATAGGCTCATAGCTTGTGAATACAAAGTTGTGAAAATGTAAACTTCCAAGGTGAATACTACAAGAGCAGACTAGAAAATGTAAATGTGAGTCCAGACACCACTATGGTGCCATAAAGTGTTATGTAAGTCATTCTGGTGGTGCGCCATGGGGAAGATTTTGCTAGCTATTTCATAGCTATTACATGGCCCATGTATAGTCATAGTGACAGAATAATTACATAAAAGTACTGGAAGTACCATGCTTTTCCTCAGATATGTTGGTAAATTACCAGAAAAAGATTAAAATGATTAACATTATGATGTCACTCTACTTAGCATCAACCGCAAACTCAACCGGTGCTGGCTGGAACAAATGCTAACACTGCGTCACAGCTCATAAATTCTAAGTTGTACACTTCTGTAATGGTGAATGCTACAAGTATCGACGGTTCAAATAGTACAGTAACAACACACCACCCCATTTGAACAACTGCTAAAAATTATTCACACAGAAATAAATAATGAGTTCCAGGTTTGTGTGTTTATGCAATCAGTGGGTGTATCAGAGTCGAGTTTTCAGCAGACCCTTTGAAATCTACCATGAAACATGATTACAAAAATAAAATATAGTCTGAGGCGATGTGTAGCTAGTTGTCAGAGGAAGACAGAATAAGTAAGTGAAATATTTGTGCGTGTGCATGTTTAGACATCTGGCTGCCAGTCAGTAAGGGGGAGTACTCTTCAGACACTTGTCTCGGCTCGTCAATGAACTGACAGAGGTCTTATTTATCCTTATTTATCCTTCCTTTTCTGCCACAGGCAATGACAGACAGTAGGACAGAGGAGCATTTTCAGGTAAACAAGGGCAGATGAGTGCTTCCATATGAGACCCTGTCCAAGCGAATCATAATAATCCTGGTTCAAAAGATGAATTTGGATGTCACTTGTTGTTACGAGGCTGGGACACTGCGAATGCTGCTGTATTAATAATAATCTTGCGTCCTTGCTATAGACATATTGAAGAAACTGATGTATTTATCTGAAACTAAGTGAACCCCTCAAACTAAAATGACCCTTAATCTCAAACAATGACAGGTTATCGATAAATAACATGGAACAAAACATATTTTGTCACTTTACCAGATAATTTTATTTATCTGAATGGTCAAAGATCAAACCAGCAAGCATTATCCATGGATTAACAGTGTATGTTCTGATGGATTCTACTCAGGGAACGAGGCCATTGTAAAAGTACATGTGCTAACATGAGCTAGCGTTACATGAAGGTTATGCTAGGCTACACCATGTAAAATCAGCTCCTATAAAATGCAGTAGATTTAGTGTGGACTAAGTTATATTACATTACATTTAGCAGATGCTCTTATCCAGAGCAACATACAACATACCCGGAGCAGTTGGGGGATAGGTGCCTTGCTCAGAGGCACTTCAGCCATTCCTGCTGGTCCAGGGAATCAAACCAGCAACCTTTTAGGCCTAAAGCTGCTTCTCTAACCATTAGGCCATGGCTGGTCCAAGTTGCTTGCTATAATTATAACATGCACACAAGGCAACATACACTCACTGGTGGGCATGTACTCCCAACGATAGTGCCAGATGTTGGTGGGATGGGAGGATGAAAGCTGGAGAGGAAGACAGTTGGTTCAGCCCCATTCACCAATAGCAGCAGATTATCCATGAGTCCCAGTGGTCTCTCATGAACGTTTTGTAAAACTACCCTGTGTAAAATGGTCAACATAGGTCAACGAGGGTGTTGGTGGTACCAACATCACCAAGAGCTCTCCATCAAAGTGGCTCTTCAAAACATCAATCCATCTCTTCTTCATCTCCTCATTTTTAGGATATTTAAATAAGGTGACCAAGGGGTGGCATAGTGGTTAGCACTGTCACCTCACAGCCAGAAGGTTCTGGGTTCGAGCCCAGTGGCTGACGGGGGCCTTTCTGTGTGGGGTTTGTATGTTCTCCCCGTATCTGTGTGGGTTTCCGCAGTCCAAAGACATGCAGTTAGGCTAATTGGCTACTTGAAATTGCCCGTAGGTGTGAATGGTTGTTTCCCAAGCCCAGAAATGGGGAGGGTTGCAGCAGGAAGGGCATCCGGTGTAAAACTGTGCTCCAATTAATATGATGTGTGAATCAATAAGGTCCATGTGGACCTCGACCTGGCAACAGTGCTGGACAAGGGAGAAGATGATGATAAATAAGATGACCATGCTGTAAAGCAAATTCTGGTATCCAGGGAAAATGCATTTGCTGGACGAAGGCTAAGAAACTGGAGGCTATAGTACATAAATCGCAACTGAGCAGGAGAACCACTGATAAAAATGCAGTTCTAATTTTTAGAATGTTAGGGAAGGGGTTATGCTAAGCATGGCTCCAGAGCCATGATTTCAGAGCACAAAAGTGATGAAAAGCTGTTTTACGGTCTAACGCTACAATTCATTACTATGTAGTTCACTGTCTTCATGTTTTCACCAACTGTTGTCTAATATGTATCATATGTTTTGAAACAAATCTCCGAATTTGCTTTACATGGACTTCAAATGCAATTTAGGTTTGTGAACTGTTACTGATTTGCAAGACTGTGTTGGCTGACGTAACTATTGGAACCAAGCTTTGAGATTGTAACCACACCCACTGTGGTGATACAGTATATCCCGGTCACTGACAGTATGTATTATATTGCACTATTTGAAAGTAAGAAATTGTGAACACATTCCACCACAACTATGCTGTCTTCCTGCTGTTCCCACATACTCTGTTATGACAGTCCCTCAAACATGACCCTTCCATTAACCTGAAAATCACTGAGACAATTCAGCGAGAGATTTACAACTTTGAGAATGCCTGTTGAAACCTTTGAAGACAGATTTGGCCTGACTTAAAATGACATCCAAGGCTCTGAGAGAGCTTCCTGTTGTCCCAAGTCCCTCTTTTTCTCAAGGCAGATGGATTTTGTTTGCTTCCTTTGATGAGATCAGGATGTGACCGAATCCACATTTCCAGGCATGACACTTACAGTTAGTTTGTGGTTTTCAGTGTCTTTGCCACCAACTGAGATTTCTAATTCTTTTCCTCTCCATTTTTTTTCTGAATTTTGGTTCTGTTTCTTCCTCAGAGCCAAGCGGTTTCCCACTACAAAGGCACCAAGCATGCCAAGAAGCTTAAATCTCTGGAAGTGCCCAAGTGCAAGCAGAAAAGCCCTGCAGTGATGAGGGAAAACAGGAAGGAGCCTGAGAAGAACCTCTCACTTTCCGCTCCACCGAGCACCACAGAGAGGAAAGGTAGAAGCCTTATTTGTTTGCCTTCATTGCTGTATTAGTTCTTGTATAAGCGGGTATGCAAGAACTGCCTTAACCCTTTGGTTCTGTTTGGGTTAGAGCTTAAAAAAATTGGAAAGATGCTGACATATGAGATGATTCTTCCAGACATAATTATGTGGAGAAACTCCACAAAGTGTACTCAACCTTAACCCTAACCCACATCAATGTCTAAAATCCTGACAAACTCCGTGCCAATGGAATGACACTGCCAGATCATTGAATTTTCATAGCCTAATACCAGTTAGTAACTTTAATAGAACCACATCTCTGTTGAATTCTCACATTTGATTGGTCAGAAGGTGTTGATTAATTTTCCAAGCAAGGTTTCACTCTAATACTGTATTGGTAACATCTTACACAGCAACTTTTATAGTAAACGCCAACATGACATCATTTTAGGATGTATTTATTTCACATTTTTGGAAGAAGTCTCCAGTATCAGTGTCATGTAACAGCTTTCCTTCTTGGAAAGGATGGAAGATTTTGCGATTTCTCCAAAAAGCAGCATTTTGTTTATTAACTTATTAGCTTCAAGAGAGAAAAAAATATATAATCCCAGTTCCAGAAAAGTTGGGACACTGTGTAAAACATAATGAAAAACTGAATGTGAACATTTGCAAATCATGGAAACCCTATATTTCATTGAACATAGTACAAAGACAACATATCAAATGTTGAAACTGAGAAATGTTGTTTTTTGAAAAATATATGCTCATTTTGAATTTGATGTCAGCAACATGTTTCAGAAAAGTTGGGACGGGGCAACAAAAGACTGAAAAAGTTGTGTAATGCTAAAAAAACTAATTTGGTGAACTGATAACAGGTCAGTACCACAATTGGGTATAAAATGAACATCCCAGAGAGGCGGAGTCTCTCAGAAGTAAAGATGGGGAGGGGTTCACTGCTCTGTGAAAGACTGCATGGGCAAACAGTACAACATTTTAAGAATAACGTTCCTCAAAGTAAAATTGCAAATAATTTATGGATCACATCATCTATGGTACATAATATTATTAAAAGATTCAGAGAATCTGGGGAAATCTCTGTATGCAAGAGACAAGGCTGAAAACTGATATTGGATGCCTGTGATCTTCAGGCCCTCAGGATGTCTCCTGCATTAAAAGCAGACACATGTCTGTAGTGGAAATCAGTGTATGGGTTCAGAAACACTTCAGAAAACCATCGACTGTGAAAACAGTTCATTACTACATCCACAAACACAAGTTAAAACCAGATATAAACAATATCCAGAAACACCGCCACCTTCTCTGGACCCCAGCTCTTTTATGATGGACTGAGGCGAAGTGGGAAATTGTCCTGAGGTCTGACGAATCAAAAGCAGAAATTATTTCTAGAAATCATGGACACCACGTCCTCCAAGCTAAAGAGGAGAGGGACCATCTGGCTTGTTATCAGCGCACAGTTCAAAAGCCAGCATCTGTGATGGTATGAGGGTGCATTAGTGCGCATGACATGGGTAGCTTGTACATCTGTGAAGGCATCATTAATGCTGAATGATATATACACATTTCAGAGCAATATGCTGCCATCCAGACAAAATATTTTTCAGGGAAGGCCTTCCTTCTTTCAGCAAGACGATGCCAAACTGCTTTCTGCACATATTACAACTACATGGCTCTGCAGTAAAAGAGTCCAGGTGCTAAACTGGCCTGCCTGTAGTTCAGACCTGTCTCCCATTTAAAACATTTAGTGTATTATGAAGTGCAAAATACGACAAAGGAGAGCCCAAACTCTTGAGCAACTGAAATTGTATCTCAGGCAAGAATGGGACGACATTTCTCTTTCAAAACTACAGCAATTGATCTCCTCAGTTCCCAAATGTTTACAGAGTGTTGTTAAAAGTAGAGATGATACAACACACTGGTAAACACGCCCCTGACCTAACTTTTTTAAAACGTGTTGCTGATATCAAATTCAAAATGAGCATATCTTTGTCAAAAAACAATAACATTTATTAGTTTCAACATTTGATATGTTGTCTTTGTACTCTTTTCAGTGAAATATAGATAGGGTTTCCAAGGTTTGCAAATGATTACATTCTGTTTTTATTTACAGTTTACACAACATCCTAACTTTTTTGTTTATAGCTGCTATAACATAAGTGGTAAACTTGTTTCAGATGTTCAGTAACATTGAATAGAACTATAAATGGATAAAAAGTATTTCTGACGTGCTATTTTTGCAAAATAATCAACTTTAGGATTATAAGCATAACCCCATTTCATGTTGGGCTGCCTCGTACCTGGGATCTCTGTCGCCTATTATTTTCCTCTAACCGCACACCTTCAATTGTTTTATTCTTTAATCTTTTTCTTACATTATTTTTTTATTTCATGATTTACCTTTATTCACTTTAATCTTTGCTTTTATTTGAAGCGACTTACAGATGAGAGATGATATAATCAAGCAGTTGAGGGTTATGGGCCCAATGCTATATCTTTGACTGTCCGTTGTAAATTTTATTTCTTTTTTAATCGAGAATGTTATTTTAATTTATGTATACATTATGTATATTTTATCATTTCATATTGTATTATATGGGTTGGTTTCTGGATTTCACGACTGATGATAATTTTTATTTCCTTTTATGTATGATGGTTCATTTCAATCTGCGTATGCGTTATTTAAATTTAATGGATAACATTATTCATGATCATTTCCTTGTCTAATGTTCTGCAGTCAGTTTTAATTCCTGATTAAGTTTTATTACTTTGTTTGTCAATATCCAAGGCCCTGAGGCAAATTAGGCTTTCTGCTTATGGAAATGAAATGAAGATAAAATTAGCATTTTTTAAGAATAATATGTAAATTACAGGGGATTGTGATTGGCCTGAAAGTAACAAGATGGAAAGTGTTCAAATTAAATTATTCGGAAATTAATCTGAAACCAAAAGATGATGTTATTGGCTGTGCTAGTTACTTTGTCTCTGATTTAGAGGAGCCACAAGCACAGGAAGGGTTTTGGGGATTTGTTTTCATTGTGTACTGCACAACGAATTGTCAAATTACATATTTTTGGGAGTTTTAAAGTAAAAACAACATATGTAAGGGGTCAAAAAACCTTGGTCAGTCAGATATTCGTGGATAAGTAGTGAACAGAACATGTGCATGAAATTCAATCAGACTTTTCTGGATCACTCTTATCTCCAAGGGCTGGAAGTAGATGATGTGCTCTTCTATTCAGCATCATGAGCATTTTGTTACCAGACCAGCCGTTTCTTAAGTTGTTGTCGGACTGAGTTTTTTCTGTCTAAAAAATAAAAAATAAAAGCCTCAGGAATGTAAATAGAATTTTTTTTTAAGTGGTGACATCATAACTGATGCTTATGTAATATTGATGAATTTTAAAGCAGGATTTAGGGCCTGGTCCTACAACACCGATAACTATATCTATAACTCCAACTCTGACTATCCCTCTGCCTGAATTTTAGTTCCAATCTGGAGCAGAAACACCACAACTATAATCCCAATTACAATATCACTTGGTCCTGACAATCAAGGAAATAAATGCATATAACTCAGGAACAGTCATGGAAGTTTTTTCCAAGTAGTAGCACATTATTCTGGGTTATATTGTACAGCTCGGACTTCAAAACAACCCATGTACACACTCCGGTGGTTGATATAATACAGATCGGTCATGGACTACGGAAATGTAATAAAAAAAGGGTACAAAATATGGAGTGGTTAAGGATTTGAATACTGATGCTAATAGTTTGCGGATCGGTCATGGACGTTTCATTATATTACAGATTGGTTACTGATTTCATACGGATGATGCATCATAGATAAAAAATTAAGAAGTCTAAAACAATTAAATGTTTGGACTGCCGACATTTGTAGTTAAAATATCTTACCTGCATTTATATGTTTACTTTATTAATTTGCTATTTATATTTCACAGAAAATATCACATATCTGTGAATAAAAGATCCGTGCTTTGTATTATATTTTTTATTTTCCATGAATCCGTATTCCGTGACTTCATGATGCAACAAGGATGTACAAAGATGTATGGGAAAAATAGCACATGCTCTGACAATGTTACATGGAAACAATTACAGTGGTGCTTGAAAGTTTGTAAACCCTTTAGAATTTTCTATATTTCTGCATAAATATGACCTAAAACATCATCAGATTTTCACACAAGTCCTAAAAGTAGATAAAGAGAACCCAGTTAAACAAATGACACAAAAATATTATACTTGGTCATTTATTTATTGAGGAAAATGATCCAATACTACATATCTGTGAGTGACAAAAGTATGTGAACCTTTGCTTTCAGTATCTGGTGTGACCCCTTTGTGCAGCAATAACTGCAACTAAACATTTCCGGTAACTGTTGATCAGTCCTGCACACCGGCTTGGAGGAATTTTAGCCCGTTCCTCTGTACAGAACAGCTTCAACTCTGGGATGTTGGTGGGTTTCTTCACATGAACTGCTCGCTTCAGGTCCTTCCACAACATTTTGATTGGATTAAGGTCAGGACTTTGACTTGGCCATTCCAAAATGTTAACTTTATTCTTCTTTAACTGTTCTTTGGTAGAACGATGTGTGCTGAGGGCCGTTGTCTTGCTGCATGACCCACCTTCTCTTGAGATTCACTTCATGGACAGATGTCCTGACATTTTCCTTTAGAATTCACTGGTATAATTCAGAATTCATTGTTCCATCAATGATGGCAAGCCGTCCTGGCCCAGATGCAGCAAAACAGGCCCAAACCATGATACTACCACCACCATGTTTCACAGATGGGATAAGGTTCTTATGCTGGAATGCAGTGTTTTCCTTTCTCCAAACATAACGCTTCTCATTTAAACCAAAAAGTTCTATTTTGGTCTCATCCATCCACAAAACATTTTTCCAATAGCCTTCTGGCTTGTCCACATGATCTTTAGCAAACTGCAGAAGAGCAGCAATGGTTTTTTTGGAGAGCAGTGGCTTTCTCCTTGCAACCCTGCAATGCACACCATTGTTGTTCAGTGTTCTCCTGATGGTGGACTCATCTCATCTCATTATCTCTAGCCGCTTTATCTTTCTACAGGGTCGCAGGCAAGCTGGAGCCTATCCCAGCTGACTACGGGCGAAAGGCGGGGTACACCCTGGACAAGTCGCCAGGTCATCACAGGGCTGACACATAGACACAGACAACCATTCACACTCACATTCACACCTACGGTCAATTTAGAGTCACCAGTTAACCTAACCTGCATGTCTTTGGACTGTGGGGGAAACCGGAGCACCCGGAGGAAACCCACGCGGACACGGGGAGAACATGCAAACTCCACACAGAAAGGCCCTCGCCGGCCCCGGGGCTCGAACCCAGGACCTTCTTGCTGTGAGGCGACAGCGCTAACCACTACACCAGATGGTGGACTCATGAACATTTAACATTAGCCAATGTGAGAGAGGCCTTCAGTTGCTTAGAAGTTACCCTGGGGTCCTTTGTGACCTCACCGATTATTACACGCCTTGCTCTTGGAGTGATCTTTGTTGGCCGATCACTCCTGGGGAGGGTAACAATGGTCTTGAATTTCCTCCATTTGTACACAATCTGTCTGACTGTGAATTGGAGGAGTCCAAACTCTTTAGAGATGGTTTTGTAACCTTTTCCAGCCTGATGAGCATCAACAACACTTTCTGAGGTCCGCAGAAATCTCCTTTGTCCATGCCATGATACACTTCCACAAACGTGTTGTGAAGATCAGACTTTGATAGATCCCTGTTCTTTAAATAAAACAGGGTGCCCACTCACACCTGATTGTCATCCCATTGATTGAAAACAGCAGACTCTAATTTCACCTTCAAATTAACTGCTAATCCTAGAGGTTCACATACTTTTGCCACCCACAGATATGTAATATTGGATAATTTTCCTCAATAAATAAATTACCAAGTATAATATTTTTGTCTAATTTGTTTAACTGGGTTCTCTTTATCTACTTTTAGGACTTGTGTGAAAATCTGATGTTTTAGGAAATATAGAAAATTCTAAAGGGTTCACAGACTTTCAAGCACCACTGTATAGTTATCATTATAGTTATAGCTATTGGTATTGTGGGACCGGGCCTTTAGAGAAGATTATAATTGATCTTTCAGGAGTTTGTATATATCACTTGTTGAGAATCCTCATAGTGAAGCATGGTGGTGGGAGCATCACGTTAAGCATTACCATTAACCTTTTGCTTATGTCTCTGACTAATGCCCTTCATGGACAGTTACTGACTTTCATGGTCATCACAACCTTCTCTATGGGTCTTGTTGTACCAAATTTGTTTCATGTTTTTTTTTAAATAACCTTACCGATACTTTTTGACAACCTGGGAAATAAACCAGATTTGTTTTGATTCATCTTAATGATGATGATGTTTAGGTGAATACGGTAAATAGGACCTGATCTATTAACATTGAAGTCACGTGATGACAATTTATCTGCACACAGATGGACTCCGTGGTAATGCTAATTACGCCATCAGGTTGCTGTTTTTGGAATCATGTACTCCTTCGCAGTATTTACAAAGTCAAATTCCTCAAAACTTTACAAGCTACTGCTTATGTAATATGATACAGTGATAAAGTGTGCAGCAGAGTTAGCCGTCTTAGCATCTCTTATGACTTCATTCTTCAGAAAATCCCACATAATCCTTTGTGCTTCTTACAATTTGGATTTTGCAAGCAGTCACAATAGGAGCTGGAGTTTAGTAAAAAAGTGCTCTATAAACACACTCCTCACAGCAAGGAGCAAAGACGGACCAACTTCTCCATCCTATTATCCCGAATTCCTTAATTCAGCTTTAAACAAAGCTACCCAGGCGGCCTCTTTACATCGGGGTTTATTCATGAATCAGAGGTTGGACTTTTGCCCCAGCTGGATCACGCTGAGCTCTCTCGGCTGAAACTGTATGCGTAAGCACTTTTCTGGAACGTAGCAACACACAGCACATGTTTGGAACTCGTTCTGGAGCCATAATTTACTGCGCTTTGTGTGTTTTGATCTGCCCGCTCGGGCTTGAGAGGTCCATCTCATTCTCTGACAATGTCTATTTCTGCCGAAACACCTGCAACAGTTTGATGGGGGATTTTTATGGGAGAGGTGTTAGCCTGCAGTTTCTGGAGGAAATCTATTCACAGTCATAAATTATTCGGAGATTTTCACTAACAATATCCTGCATGTCAGAGCTCAAGTCCAAAGTGGAAAAGTGGAAGAAGAGAAAGAAACTGCAGCAGAAGTGAAGGAGTGGAGCATCAGTTTGAAATGTCTCTGGTTCCTCAGGTTCCTCTTCATGTTTGGGTGACAAAACTACTTCTCTTCTTACACCTTAATTTCTTTTCTCTATAATAGATTCATCATGCTGATCACAGCTTCTCCCAGCATGTGAAAGCTTCTGTCCATTTTTCACATGCAGCCGTTGCTGGCGTTCCTGTTATTAAGGGCTCTAAACAAAAGAGGGCACACAGCTCTAAAGAGCACGGTGTTCAGGATGGCACACAGCTGGCAGGGAAAAGCAGGCGTGACTCGTGCCAGATGATCCCCCACTTCTCTCCTCTCCAGCCTGAGCGGCGCACACATTTGTTTGTCAGGTGGTGATGAATATTAATGCGCCGAGGTGACAGAGATGAATAGTGGTGGCGGCAGAAAGGCGAATTAGCTAAAGTCAGGTTGGCGCTGGGCCAGGAACAGGAATAAAAGGCAGAGGACATGCAGGATCAGAGGTCACCAGTGCAGGGCTGGCTTGTCAAATGTGTATATTTCAGGGAATTAGGGGTCCAAGCAAAAGTGCTGGAACCTTATTGTTTCTGGGGGGTCCCCCCCCCCCCAAATGAATGTGCAAACCAAACCACAAGTAATTAGATGTAGGATCATTCAACTCCACCCACTTCAGTTTTTAGCTAATTTCCAAAACCCACTTTCGAAAACTAGTCCCAGGATTTTTACCATATCTTCACAAAATTGATCTCAAACTACCAGTAATTATTAACCTCAATAATTATCAAAAACATGCTGATATTTCTAAAGAATATGGCCATGACATGCCAATCAATCCTTGTGTGGGTGGAGCTTGGTTTACTCAAACAGCTATATCTTTGGATTGTTTCCGTGGAGTTGCATGAAACTTGAAGGGCCTGTTCAGTACAAGGTTCTCAATGAGCCTGGAATGTTTGTGGTGTGGTCATAAATAAAGGGCAGAGTTAAGTTCAAATAGCTTTTTGGAAAGGAAGTTTGGTGTGCTGCATTGTACTTTAAGTTAAAGCTGACAGCCTTTCAATTTTACGGAAGCCGCGAGAGGCCCTTCATATAATCCTTTTTTTTACTCACCTTGTTATCCCGAGATAACGACATAATTAATTCAGGATCTCGAGAAAACAACACAACTAATTCGAGATCTCGAGAAAACAAAACCGTTATTCCGAGATAACGACATAATTCATTCAGGATCTTGAGAAAACCATACAACTAATTCGAGATCTCGAGAAAACAAAACCGTTATTTCGAGATCTCGAGAAAACAAAACCGTTATTTCGAGATCTCGAGAAAACAAAACAATTATTTCATGATCTCGAGTAAACAGCTGAGAAATGGTTCATTCAGGTGCGCCAAGAGACTTGTGATATGCTGACTTTGGGGCTATTTCTCATTCTGTATAGACGCAACTTTGGTCATTAGAATGTCTCCTCTGGGACCCCCCTCTCTCTCAAGGCATCGTAAAAAGCCATTTCTGCTCTGTTACATGTCCGCCAATTTCTAAGTCTTCGTTGTCTGACCCACAGGGGGGCGCAGCTCTGCTAGAAATCTCAGCTGTTTTCTCAAGATCATGAAATAATTGTTTTGTTTTTTCGAGATCACGGAATAATGGTTTTGTTTTCTCGAGATCTCAAATTAGTTGTGTTGTTTTCTCGACATCCTGAATTAATTATGTTGTTATCTCGGAATAATGGTTTTGTTTTCTCGAGATCTCGAATTAGTTGTGTTGTTTTCTCGAGATCCTGAATTAATTATGTCGTTATCTCGGGATAACAAGGTGAAAAAAAAAAGATTATATGAAGGGCCTCTCGCAGCTTCCGTACAATTTCATAAAAATTGGTGAAATTTAGTTCCCTCTGAAATTTGGTCATTGTGACATGTTTGTTTCTGTAATATCTCAGAAAAACCTGCCATTCTGTGGCTGGGAAGTTATTTAATTTGATGGGATTCCCGAGCAAATAATGTGCATGAAATCGCTCGCTTCACACAGTCAGCAGACAGAGGAGGTCAGTGTGCGCATGTGCAGGTTTACCACCTTCTTGTTCTTCTGGGTTTTACAGCAGCTGGCATCCATAGTGTTGTATTACTGCCATCTACAGGTTTGCCTTTGAGCGTGCACTGACAGTTCCATCATTCTGTCGCTAAATGAACAGTTGATCACACCGAGGTGCTCGCTGAGCGCCCATATTTATTAGTTTGGTCCTGAGTTTCCTTTCCTTTGCATATATCACCACATCTTTTCTTCTCACTTTCTGTTAGTCGGTCTTTCACATTTCGTTCGCACACTCACGTCCTCAATTTTTCTCTCCTGTTTCAAATTTGTATCCCACAATGCCTTGCGTGAACGGGGAAAGCCCACCATGTGATGCATGATGTAGTATTTTGAATTGGTCATGGTGAAGCAGGAAAAAATAGCAGAGAATTTCGGGCCACATGGCTCTAAAGGTATTAATTGTTCTATTTTTAAAAAACTAATAAAATTGGAAGTCTCTGATTCGAATTCAGTAGCTTTCGATCCACTAAACAAAAATAACTGGGTGTCGGGAAAATTATTTTTATGACCTACACTTAAAAAATCTGAAAGGCAGTCTAGCTTGAAGTCACTTAAAAAAAAAAAGCTTTCGGAAGGAATGATTAACATTTTGGCTGTTTATGGTCTCTATTGTTTTGGCTGGAGTTTTTCTGTCTTAAAAAGAAAAAGCCTCAGGAATGTAATTAGATTTTGTTGTTGTTGTTTAAAAGTGGTGACATCACTGATGGTTATGCAATCTTTATAGATTTTTTTTTTTAAAGCACAAATCCCACAGTAGTCATTTTACATACAGTGGTGCTTGAAAGTTTGTGAACCCTTTAGAATTTTTTATATTTCTGCATAAATATGACCTAAAACATCATCAGATTTTCACACAAGTCCTAAAAGTAGATAAAGAGAACCCAGTGAAACAAATAAGACAAAAATATTTTACTTGGTCATTTATTTATTGAGGAAAATTATCCAATATTGCATATCTGTGGGTGGCAAAAGTACTTGAACCTCTAGGATTAGCAGTTAATTTGAAGGTGAAATTAGAGTCCGCTGTTTTCAATCAATGGGATGACAATCAGGTGTGAGTGGGCACCCTGTTTTATTTACAGAACAGGGATCTATCAAAGTCTGATCTTCACAACACATATTTGTGGAAGTGTATCATGGCACGAACAAAGGAGGTTTCTGAGGACCTCAGAAAAAGTGTTGTTGATGCTCATCAGGCTGGAAAAGGCTACAAAACCATCTCTAAAGAGTTTGGACTCCACCAATCCACAGTCAGACAGATTGTGTACAAATGGAGGAAATCCAAGACCATTGTTACCCTCCCCAGGAGTGGTCGACCAACAAAGATCACTCCAAGAGCAAGGCGTGTAATAGTCAGCGAGGTCACAAAGGACCCCAGGGTAACTTCTAAGCAACTGAAGGCCTCTCTCACATTGGCTAATGTTAAAGTTTATGAGTCCACCATCAGGAGAACACTGAACAACAATGGTGTGCATGAGGAGAAAGTGACTGCTCTCCAAAAAGAACATTGCTGATCATCTTCAGTTTGCTGAAGATCGCATAGACAAGCCAGAAGGCTATTGGAAAAATGAGACCAAAATAATACTTTGGTTTAAATGAGAAGCATTATGTTTGAAGAAAGGAAAACACTGCATTCCAGCATAAGAACCTTATCCCATCTGTGAAACATGGTGGTGGTAGTATCATGGTTTGGGCCTGTTTTGCTGCATCTGGGCCAGGACGGCTTGCCATCATTAATAGGACAATGAATTCTGAATTATACCAGCGAATTCTAAAGGAAAATGTCAGGATATCTGTCCATGAACTGAATCTCAAGAGAAGGTGGGTCATGCAGCAAGACAACGACCCTAAACACACAAGTCGTTCTACCAAAGAATGGTTAAAGAAGAATAAAGTGAATATTTTGGAATGGCCAAGTCAAAGTCCTGACCTTAATCCAGTCGAAATGTTGTGGAAGGACCTGAAGCGAGCAGTTCATGTGAGGAAACCCACCAACATCCCAGAGTTGAAGCTGTTCTGTACGGAGGAATGGGCTAAAATTCCTCCAAGCCGGTGTGCAGGACTGATCAACAGTTACCGGAAATGTTTAGTTGCAGTTATTGCTGCACAAGGGGGTCACACCAGATACTGAAAGCAAAGGTTCACATACTTTTGCCACTCACAGATATGAATATTGGATCATTTTCATCAATAAATAAATGACCAAGTATAATATTTTTGTCTAATTTGTTTAATTGGGTTCTCTTTATCTACTTTTAGGACTTGTGTGAAAATCTGATGATGTTTTAGGCCATATTTATGCAGAAATATAGAAAATTCTAAAGCGTTCACAAACTTTCAAGCACCACTGTGTATATAATCTGTTGCAAATCCTCATAGTGAAGCATGATGGTGGTAGCGTCATGTTCAGCATTATAGTTAGCCTTTTGGTTATGCCTCTGACTAATGCCCTTCAT
This sequence comes from Neoarius graeffei, assembly GCF_027579695.1. Taxonomy (NCBI): domain Eukaryota; kingdom Metazoa; phylum Chordata; class Actinopteri; order Siluriformes; family Ariidae; genus Neoarius; species Neoarius graeffei. Next base: position 58,165,518 of record NC_083587.1, read on the forward strand.
GTACAGTTACTGATTTTCATGGTTGTCACAACCTTCTCGATGGGTCTTTTTCTGCCATATTTGTTTCATTTTTTAAAAATAACCAAACCCTAATTGATACTTTGACAACTTGGGAAACAAACCAGATTTGTTTTGATTCATGTTCATGATGGTGTTGTGTGGTGTGGTATTGTCTTGAGGTAACTTGGCAAGACCTGGACACTGGGAGATATTTGCAGAAAATGTTTGGACCCTACAGATTGCTGCTTGCAGCTGTGTATTTTTGTTGTTGTTGTTGTTGTTGTTGATAAAATGATGACTGAAAGGAACTTTTGAAGGCTTGCACTCTTCTCTTCTCTTCTCCACTTTCCTCTATATAATAGACCGGATCGGCTTGTATCGGCTTGTATAAAAAAAGGATTGGCTTATATTGAGGTATGTTTTTATTGTTGCCAGGGGAAGAAAAGCAAGTGCAAATGCAACGACTCAAGTAAACATTTAAAATATATTTTTTAACTGATTCAGTTCAAAGAATGTAGTTTTCTTATGAAAATGTCAAACTTTTCGCATGAGCACAGTCTGTCATTAGGTGAACTCAGTTCTGAAACATTTGAACAGTTTCTTGGCCCAATTCTTCTATCATCGCTGAAGCAAAACATCAAGACAGTTTTTCTCCATAACATTCCCGCAATGATGCAAACACCAGTTTCTGAAAACATGTTCTTGCCCAGAATGTGTGTATGCATGAGTAACTGAGTGACACACCATAAGAGGAGTGTTTATATCCTTTAAAGTACATTGTTATCTATAGTGAAGCCAAGGAATCCTGAATGTGGCTGTACAAATGTTTTCTAGAAGAAGCAGCAGCAGAAGAAGCCTTTGTCACATGCACGCTCAAGTGCAGCGAAATCTGTCCTCTGCATTTAACCCATCTGAAGCAGTGAACACATGCATGCACACCAGTGGCGGCTGGTAGTCTTTCAAACAGGGGAGGCTGGTCGGTTACGATATTTCCAGATTTTAAAAGAAAAAACATCAATTTTGCCCATACTCTTGCCTCTGATCTGGCTGATTGTTGGCAGCGTCACAAACTGAAATAACAGGTTCTTTTGGCCCATTAGCCTACTGTCCAATATACATGATGGTGGTGTTGGGGGGGGGGGGTATATTTTAACATTTTATATTTTAAAATTGTGGCATGTTGTTTAAAAATTGATCATTATTGAAAGCAGCTCTTTGTCAGGAACCTCAGCAGTAGAGCTGGGTGCCACACATTTCATTCAATGACACTTTCCCTATATTTTACTTATTTTGACTGAGAAATGTTTTATTGACAATTTTGATAACCCTTCACTTTTAATCCAGGTCTGTAGTGTGAAATGTTCTCGGCTGTGTTTTTGTTTAAAAATGTTTTCCAAATTGTAGCTGTGTTTAATTCATATCCCGATAAATATATATTCCAATATAATATACTCAGCATAAACATTTTAAATAGATTCTATATTTTTGGTCCATCCATGACATATTACTAAAGTAGCCTATTTACTGTTGTTGATGTGGGTCACTTGCTGTTAGCCAATTCACTTTCTCGTACCAGGAGAGCTGAAAGGAACGAGTATTATTCCCTACCTTTTTCACCAAGTCAATTTGAGGCGTTGGTCTACCCTGCTCTTTAATTTTAATTTTTTCCTCGAAAGGAAGACTGGCAAATGGCTTCGCCAAAATTAAATCAGCAATGCTTGGCCTCCGTGCGCAGCTTTCTTGCTAGCTGACTAGCCCCCTCAAGTTCAAGTTCAGTCACTCAAATAAACGAAATTTCTGGATCTAAGATAGCAAACTTGACAACACTATATTTACACTTTATTTACAATGAAAATATATATAAACTAAAAAAGCTGGTAGAAACCGTATGTAATGAATGAAATCGAAATGTAAGCTGATCTCTTACAATACACCACAGCACTTGCGAATCCGCATAGGACTGAACTGAAATTCACCGCTGCCTGTCTATAGTTGAAACGAGCTGTCAATCAAAGAAAATATCCGGCCGCTTTCACCAATCACCAGTCTCCTCGCGGAAACTGCCATGTCCCTCCCATTTGAGGCTGGGAGTCCGTAGGCGGGCATTTTCGCAGTATTTGTCCAATAACCGTCTTGCATTTTGAGATTGAAAAGCGCATAGCTCCCGAATGCCATTGAAGTGCACTGAGGCTGGGAGTCCGTGAGACTCCGTGGGCGGGCGTTTTCGCAGTATTTGTCCAATAATCGTCTTGCATTTTGAGATTGAAAAGCGCAGAGCTCCCAAATGCCATTGAAGTCCACTGAGGCTGGGCTGCATCGCGCTGTCACGAGGGGGAAAAACTCACGCACACATTAAAGTTATAAGGGAATGATTTCGCACTGTAGTGGGTTGAGCACATATATTTCTATGATTCTGGATCTGAAATAGCAATGTTATAAGGTCGGCTATAACATAAGCCTAGCGCAATTCATCCTACACGATGTTCGTCATTTTTAGAGGAGGCTGAGCCTCCCTTGTTGTCTTAGAGCAATCGCCCGTGATGCACACACAAGAGAGCAACAAGTACACACACGTACCCAGAGCAGGGGGCAGCTATGCCACAATTCTTGCAGTATTTCATCTCATCTCATTATCTCTAGCCACTTTATACTGTTCTACAGGGTCGCAGGCAAGCTGGAGCCTATCCCAGCTGACTACGGGCGAAAGGCGGGGTACACCCTGGACAAGTCGCCAGGTCATCACAGGGCTGACACATAGACACAGACAACCATTCACACTCACATTCACACCTATGGTCAATTTAGAGTCACCAGTTAACCTAACCTGCATGTCTTTGGACTGCGGGGGAAACCAGAGCACCCGGAGGAAACCCACGCAGACACGGGGAGAACATGCAAACTCCGCACAGAAAGGCCCTCGCCGGCCACGGGGCTCAAACCCGGACCTTCTTGCTGTGAGGCAACAGCGCTAACCACTACACCACCATGCCGCCCTTTGCAGTATTTAACAATAAATAAATATTTTCAACTGATGAAAAGAGCTGACTATAATTCATCGTGCCCGCCCCTGCACGACTGGCTAGTTCGCTAATCATAACAACATCAGCTGTAAGGAAAATACTCTGCTCATACAGCTCAGCTAGTTGCTAAGGATTTTTGGAATGAAAAGCAAAATTTAACCAACTAGCTAATTAAGTAAGCTAAATTACAAAACATAACAAGGAATTTTATCCAAATCACCGCACTTCTTTAGAGTTGATGGCAAATACAGTATTTAAAAGCTGATAGTTTGTTCTATATGTCTGTCCATGAGAATTTAATACCAGATGCTCAGATGATGGATTTTGAGTTCTACCTCCTGCATTACACGACTAAACCTCCGTATGCAGGAAATACAAACCAAAGTGAAATTGGACCAAGGGAAGTTACCATAAATCTGACATGAGATCATGTGTGCGCAACCCAAAATGATCCATTTTCCAGGCAGAAAACCTTCAAAATGTCCATGATGTCTCCGCTCGGTCTAAAGTGTATTTCTGGACCAGAATGACACTACTTGAACTATGGATTTGCAAAACATCCGTAACCGCATATCCTGTGCATGGTCACGGGCAAGATGGAACCTATCCCAGTTGACTATAGGTGAGAGGTGGGCTACACCCTAGACAAGTCGCCAGATCATCACAGGGCTGACACAGAGACAAACAACCATTCACGGTCAATTCAGAGCCACCAATTAGCCTAACCTGCATGTCTCTTAGGACTGTGGGGGAAACCAGAGCACCCCCATGCAGACGACATGCGAACTTCACACAGAAAGGCCCCCGTCGGCCACTGAGCTTGAACCCAGAACCTTCTTGCTGCGAGGCGACAGTGCTAACCACTACACCACCATGCCACCCAGATTTGCAAAACAACTATAGGTAATTTAATCTGATGCCTCATTTATTGACAAATTAATTTTTGGCACTGTGCCAATTATGTCAGAATATTAGCCACCAATCGTCATCGGCTGTCCATTGCTAGCAATGATGACTGCTTCATTTGGATGTGCAGAAATGCAGATGGGCTGCGAGGCCTGCATCAGAGCGACAGAGGTGCCCATAGCGGCGGCACAAATGGCCCAGCCAAGCTACCATGGACTGTCTGGCCTCGTGAGCTCTTGTATACTATTCTCCTCTCCTAATGAAGCGCCTTGCACAGTAAGGTAAGACAGGCAATGTCATGCCCCATTGTGTTGTCTCTTTGGACCTCCAGACTTGATGCCAAGTGGTGCACAAAAGTGTCACAGACCTGAAGGGTATGGAAGTTGCCCTGCAGTGACAACTGACTTGCTGAGTGATGACATCTGTTGGGCATTTGAGTGGCTCTTCCATATGTCATCTGGTGGTGCACCACTGACCCTGTTGGGTTCATTTGCCACATTGCACCAAAAAGCACCCTGCTGCCAGCGCCTTATTGGTTAGGTACTATTTAACCCATAGCTGGAACCCAGGCAGGTGCTACCACTCCGGGTCAGAGCAGACCTGGGAGCAATGGTGATTAAGGGGTAACTCCACTTTCCCCAATACTCAAGTCCTCCCGGACCTGAGATTCACCACCGGTTGCAGTTTAAAGTCACCGATAATCTGTTTCTAACATGGTACCGACTTTAACCTGTACAAAATGTTACCAACAAAGCTAGCACTGTTGTTGATACAAGACAGTCAGTCATAAAATGTGTTTTCCTTCTTTCTAACCTCTGATCATGCGGTGTTGAAACATGGAGACCAGGACTCAGAATCAGTCAGTACATGTACAATGAATGGACATTGTCAAGTGTTGACTCATTTCCGGTTCTGAACAATAACTACATGGTAGTCATTTAAAACAAGTTCTTGTCTCAAGTCCTCTAGAACCAGTCTCAGTCCAACACAGTCATGGATGATGTTAAATGTATCCCATAGGGGCGCTATTTGTTGAGGTGATTATTCGTTGATAATTATTGGATCAGCCAACGAAAACAGTGCTGTCAGATTGCAGGCACTTACGGATGGAAACGCAGGGGAGAGTGGGTGTGGCGCAAACTGCAGACAAAGCCAAAACGTGAATCAGGAATCGTAGTCAGGAAACAGGTATGGGTTGATCAATCGGCGAAAAGTGCAGTGCAGGCCAGACGAGAAGACGAAGTCGGGAAAAAGCAGGAACAGAGGTCTTAATAGGAAGTCAGTCAGATAAACGGAAGGCTTGGTAAAGTCAGGTACAGGACACAGAACGATAATTCACAAGGAGTGCTTGTGACTGCTGAGCTTATATGGGGTTGGTGATTGTGGCGTAATTGGCTGCAGGTGAAGTGATTAGAATTCTGGTGATGGGGGGGTTCTGTTGCTCTTGGGAAGTGTAGTCTGGAGTGGCCATGTCAGGAGGCTGCTCCGAACTCAGGTTTTCAGCACTGTTACTGACAGGTGCAAAATATTGCACGCTTTTCAATGCTGTTTCTACGCATTCTGTAAACAGAGCATCTGGTACAAAAATCCCGTGGTGCGACACATATGCGGAAGCAAAAATGAGATCTCATGGTGTGCAAATTGGTAAAAGAAAACAAGAATTTTTTTTTTCTTCTTGGTGATTTCCTTGGGTAAGAGTGCAAGTGTGATTCAGTCTCAATCATTTCAATAATACTTGAATAAAGTACAAATTGTAAAAAAAAAATCATATGAGTACAAATATTTCAGAATATTAATAAAGCACAGTAACACAAGCAATGCATATGCCAAGTTTTCATTAGAGATATCTATCTAGCTATCTAGCTATATATCTACAGTGGTTATAAAAGGTGTACACACCCCGTTAAAATGATAGATCTTCCTGATGTAGAAAAAAAAATGAGACCCCTATAAATAAGTTCAAAACTTTTCCCACCTTTAATGTGACCTATAACCTGTACAATTCAATTGAAAAACAAACAAATCTGTTAGGGGGAAAACATAAAAAAAATGTACAATAAGCTGGTTGCATAAGTGTGCACACATTCTTAAACTAATACTTTGCTGAAGCACCTTTTGATTTAATTACAGCATTCAGTCTTTTTGGGTTCAGACATTTACTCAGTTGCATCCTCCAGCAAAAGCCAGGGTTCACAGAGAGCTTACAAAGTCTCAGAGGGATCTCATTGTTGAAAGGTATCAGTCAGGAGAAGGGTACAAAAACATTTCCAGGGCATTAGATATACCATGGAGCACAGTGAAAACAGTCATCAAGAAGTGGAGAAAATATGGGACAACAGTGACATTACAGAGAACTGGACGTACCTCCGAAATTGATGAAAAGACAAAACGAAAACTGGTCAGGGAGGCTTCTGAGAGGCCTACAGCAACACTGAAGGAGCTGCAGGAATTTCTGGCAAGTACTGGGTGTGTACTACATGTGACACCAATCTCCCGTATTCTCCATATGTCTAGACTATGAGGTCGGGTCAAAGAAAAACATCCAGGCCCAGCTAAATTTTGCAAAAAACAAACATCAACTCTCCCAAAAGCATGCGGGGAAAACGTGTTATGGTCTAATGAAACCAAGGTTGAACTTTATGGCCACAATTCCAAAAGGTATGTTTGGCACAAAAACAACACTGCGCATCACCAAAAGAACACCATATCCACGGTGAAGCATGGTGGTGGCAGCATCATGTTGTGGGGTTGTTTTTCTTCAGCTGGAACAGGGGCTTTAGTCAAGGTGGAGGGAATTATGAACAGTTATAAATACCAGTCAATTTTGGCCCAAAACATTCAGGTGTCTGCTAGAAAGCTGAAGATGAAGAGGAATTTCATCTTTCAGCATGACAGTGACCCCAAGCATACATTGAAATCAACAAAAGAATGACTCAGCCAGAGCCCAGACCTAAATCCAATTGAAAATCTGCGAGGTGACCTGAAGAGGGCTGTGCACAAGAGATGTCCTTGCAATCTGACAGATTTGGAGCACTTTTACAAGGAAGACTAGGCAAATATTGCCAAGTCTAAATGTGGCAGGCTGATAGACTCCGACCCAAAAAGACTAAATGCTGTAATTAAATCAAAAGGTGCTTCAACAAAGTATTAGTTTAAGGGTGTGCACACTTGTGCAACCAGCTTATTGTATGTTTTTTTTTTATGTTTTTCCCCCTAATGGATTTGTTTGATTTTCAATTGAACTGTACAGGTTATACAGTGGTGCTTGAAAGTTTGTGAACCCTTTAGAATTTTCTATATTTCTGCATAAATATGACCTAAAACATCGTCAGATTTTCACACAAGTCCTAAAAGTAGATAAAGAGAACCCAGTTAAACAAATGAGACAAAAAATATTATACTTGGCAATTTATTTATTGAGGAAAATTATCTAATATTACATATCTGTGAGTGGCAAAAATATATGAACCTCTAGGATTAGCAGTTAATTTGAAGGTGAAATTAGGGTCAGGTGTTTTCAATCAGTGGGATGACAATCAGGTGTGAGTGGGCACCCTGTTTTATTTAAAGAACAGGGATCTATCAAAGTCTGATCTTCACAACACGTTTGTGGAAGTGTATCATGGCATGAACAAAGGAGATTTCTGAGGACCACAGAAAAAGCATTGTTGATGCTCATCAGGCTGGAAAAGGTTACAAAACCATCTCTAAAGAGTTTAGACTCCACCGATCCACAGTCAGACAGATTGTGTACAAATGGAGGAAATTCAAGACCATTGTTACCCTCCCCAGGAGTGGTCGACCAACAAAGATCACTCCAAGAGCAAGGCGTGTAATAGTCAGCGAGGTCATAAAGGACCCCAGGGTAACTTCTAAGCAACTGAAGGCCTCTCTCACATTGGCTAATGATAATGTTCATGAGTCCACCACCAGGAGAACACTGAACAACAATGGTGTGCATGGCAGGGTTGCAAGGAGAAAGCCACTGCTCTCCAAAAAGAACATTGCTGCTCATCTACAGTTTGCTAAAGATCATGTGGACAAGCCAGAAGGCTATTGGAAAGATCTTTTGTGAATGGATGAGACCAAAATAGAACTTTTTGGTTTAAACGAGAAGCGTTATGTTTGGAGAAAGGAAAACACTGCATTCCAGCATAAGAACCTTATCCCATCTGTGAAACATGGTGGTGGTAGTATCATGGTTTGGGCCTGTGTTGCTGCATCTGGGCCAGGATGGCTTGCCATCATTAATAGAACAATGAATTCTGAATTATACCAGCAAATTCTAAAAGAAAATGTCAGGACATCTGTCCATGAACTGAATCTCAAGAGAAAGTGGGTCATGCAGCAAGACAATGACCCTAAGCACACAAGTCATTCGACCAAAGAATGGTTAAAGAAGAATAAAGTTAATGTTTTGGAATGGCCAAGTCAAAGTCCTGACCTTAATCCAATCGAAATGTTGTGGAAGGACCTGAAGCGAGCAGTTCATGTGAGGAAACCCACCAACATCCCAGAGTTGAAGCTGTTTTGTACGGAAGAATGGGCTAAAATTCCTCCAAGCCGGTGTGCAGGACTGATCAACAGTTACCGCAAACGTTTAGTTGCAGTTATTGCTGCACAAGGGGGTCACACCAGATACTGAAAGCAAAGGTTCACATACTTTTGCCACTCACAGATATGAATATTGGATCATTTTCATCAATAAATAAATGACCAAGTGTAATATTTTTGTCTCATTTGTTTAACTGGGTTCTCTTTATCTACTTTTAGGACTTGTGTGAAAATCTGATGATGTTTTAGGTCATATTTATGCAGAAATATAGAAAATTCTAAAGGGTTCACAAACTTTCAAGCACCACTGTAGGTCACATTAAAGGTGGGAAAAGTTTTGAAATTATTTATCATGGTCTCTTTTTTTTTTTTACATCAGAAAAACCTATCATTTTAACGGGGTGTGTACACTTTTTATATCCACTGTAGCTATCTATCTATTTTAATATAATCACTAGTGCATAAAGTGCAACATAAAATCTGATCATATGGACATTTTATAAATGAGCCTCCAGGTGCAAAACCCATTTAATTAAAATTGATATTTTGTTCTTGTTATTTATGAATACATCATTCCGAACTGAGACAAACACATTTCTCTGTTTGAAAAATATGATTTATTCGTTTTTCCTCACTGAGGAAATAAAACAGTTATTGCTAGGAGAGCTCAGACATTTGAACACCTAAGTGGAGCGAGAAGGTGTGTGTATAAGCAAAATATAGTATGTGTGTGTCTGTGTGCCTTCTAGTTCCACTGCGATGCTCAGAGGACAGTGAGGTTGTTGCTATAGATTAGAAGATGAGTCAGCAGCCGTCTGTGTTCTGTGTGTGTGCGCGAGTGTGTGTGCGAGTGTGTGTGTCAGAGAGATGTGCCTTTAGCCCCGTCGCCATCCCTCAGTTCCACTCCAGTGCTGCAGGAAATGTACCCTGATATTAGCTATTAAAGAGCAGATTGTCAAGGGAGTCACGCCAGCTCTGACAGCTGTACAATGCAGAGAGAGAGAGACAGAGAGAGATGGGGAATAATGAGAAAGATAGAGAGAAGTTTCGATTGAAAGCGAGAGAAGACATGAGAGGCAACTTTCAGCTTGTTCAGTCAGCAGCAGTGAAACTGACATCTCTCCCAAGCAGCTACACACCCGAGCACCAAGCAGGGGATTGGAAAAAGCCCTTACACACACACACAGCTTGGCAAAACTGATGACGTCACTGCAAACGATGTCCAGTTTGTCCCCAGACAGTGACATGCTCTCCTCCAGACACTCGCTTTAAACAAATGTCTTCTGAATTCTGCATCTTTTTTTGTGTTGACATTTTTAGAAATCAGAAAATTATTGACTCATGGAGACATTTGTGATTAAACATGACTTGAAAAGACAGTTAGACCATGAAAAGACAGTTATAAGTCAGTCCGAGTGCCGTCTTGATCTTGCCCCTTTTATACATGCCTTTCAGGTCATATTAATGTTATGTTTATGCCAAAAAAGTATTTACACAATTTCTCATTTATCCCCAAATGGATCTGTGCAATCAAGACCGGTTTGGGGTTTATATCTTTGTTCAGCATGACAGAGTTCAAAATGGCCTCATAAGAGCTTCTTCGTTTCTTCTTCAGCAAATTGGAAGATAGATAGATAGATAGATAGATAGATAGATAGATAGACTACCATTCAAAAGTTTGGGGTCACTTTGAAATGTCCTTATTTTTGAAAGAAAAGCACTGTTCTTTTCAATGAAGATCACTTTAAACTAATCAGAAATGCACTCTATACATTGCTAATGTGGTAAATGACTATTCTAGCTGCAAATGTCTGGTTTTTGGTGCAATATCTCCATAGGTGTATAGAGGCCCATTTCCAGCAACTCTCACTCCAGTGTTCTAATGGTACAATGTGTTTGCTCATTGCCTCAGAAGGCTAATGGATGATTAGAAAACCCTTGTACAATCATGTTAGCACAGCTGAAAACAGTTTAGCTCTTTAGAGAAGCTATAAAACTGACCTTCCTTTGAGCAGATTGAGTTTCTGGAGCATCACATTTGTGGGGTCGATTAAATGCTCAAAATGGCCAGAAAAATGTCTCGATTATATTTTCTATTCATTTTACAACTTATGGTGGTAAATAAAAGTGTGACTTTTCATGGAAAACACAAAATTGTCTGGGTGACCCCAAACTTTTGAACGGTAGATAGATAGATAGATAGATAGATAGATAGATAGATAGATAGATAGATAGATAGATAGATAGATAGATAGATAGATAGATAGATTTATTTTACTTCAACAGGGTGGCCCATTCAGCACAGCTGGTATCCATAGGGGTCCTGCAAAACTATACTCATTTACAATTTCAAAAATACGATATAAAACTATATTAATATACAATTTCAAGAATACGTTATAATAATCTTTAATAATCTCATTAATATAACTAATCTAAAAATTTTATTAAAACTACCATTTTGGGCTTAAGGGGGAAAATGCAATGAAAAATTACAAGAAAAAAGATATATGAAACTAACAAAAATATCATAATTATATAATATAAATAAGACGATGAAAAATATGACCTAATAAGCCTTTTAAATTGATTTAGATATGTAGTTGATTTAATATTTGCTGGCAATGAATTAAAACGTATTGAACCTGAATATCTAAAAGTTTGTTTACCGAGCATAAGCTTAGGTTTTGGTTAAACGCAGGTCAGATTTATGTAAAGTATTATAACTATAAATACTTGAGTTGCTAGCAGGCTTGTAGTACTCGAGTCCGACTCGTGCCCTAATTTTAAGGACTCGTGACTCGACTTGGCTTGAGCACTGATGGCTTGGACTTGGGCTCATGCATTAACTGCATTTGGACTTGTAAATTGGAGACGAGGGCTCGGATTTTTTCTTTATTTTTTGTCATATGCCGTAATAATTTGGCATAAGATATTTATATCTGCATTAATTTTTGTACTAATTTTGTGCAAGAGTGTCACACCTGTGTGCCTTGGCGCATGCATCAGATAGACTTTCAGGCGCACTCCGGACAGCGCACGCGCCAAGCGGACTCTCGCATGTGCTGTAAACGACTCGCACCTGCACAAGATTAAGGCACAATCAGCGCTCCTATATAAAAACTGTGAAAACACACTTACTTTGCGAAGTATTGAGTTGCATTGCTGACACATTACCAAGCCTTATTTCCTTGTTTGGTTTCCTGATCCCTGATTTCCTGCCGAGTCTACAATAGTCTGTTTGTGCCTCGCTCGACCTATTGCCTGTTTCACCATTTTACAATTTTTCTTTCCATTCTGGATTGTTTACCTGTCTTCACTTGTATTAATAAACACACCTTCTGCACTTACATCCGTCTCCCAACCATCTCTGACAGAATACTTCACACTCCCTGATAAAGAGAAGCACATTCACCTGTTCATACGTCATGTTCAGGGACAAACTAATGTTAATGGCACTGAAACAGCCACCGTCAAATGGTGCGGTTGGAGTCTTGTTCTCAGACTCAACTCGGATCAATAGGTGGACTCAACTCGGACTTGACTTGAATTTTTTTTCATGACTTGGACTTGATTCAGACTCGAACGCTGGGGACTCAAGACTGGACTCGGACTCAAGGTTTAGTGACTCGACTACAGCACTGGTTCCTAGTGAAATAATCACTCAAATATTTAGGAACTAAATCATGAAGACATTTAAATACGAGCAAACACTTATGAATTTTTCAGTTTGTCTCTAGTTTAAAACTTCTATAGCGTCTTTCGAGGAGTCTCGTCTGGTGATAAAGTGAGCAGCTCGATTTTGTAGCCTAGAAGTTCGTGCAACTTCTAATAGATAAATGACCCCCATACACTGTCAGCATAGTTTAGAACTGATTCAGTGATACAATGATAAACACATTTTGCAGCTTTGAAAGTGAGACAGTGTTGAACACATGAGAGAAGTCCCAAGCGTTGAATCACTTTATTGTAGGCAAAGCCAGAATGTTCCTTCCACATAAGATTTTCATCGAGCATAATGCCCAGATACTTACATTTTGTGACTCTTTCAATGGTCTTTCCTTTGAGTTGGAGAATGAAATCTGCAGTGTCTTCTAACTTCTGTCTCGTTCCAAAGACTAGACCTTTTGTCTCACTTAAGCAAAGACTCAGGTAGGGGGCGTGGCTTAAAATTCAGAATATTTTTTGGGTTTTTTTTTTTTGTTTTTTACTACTTATTACTGCAGTAATACTACTGAGCTAGCAGTAGATATATTCCTCTCATAGCTCTGACGCAAATTTCACAAACCAAACATGTCTTGGCTGATCGATGGTTTAGTGGTGAAACCGTACAATTTATTTGACAGCTAAAATTTGACATCTTGTCATTAAACAACTGTTAGTGACTGTTTTTTCCCTTCCAAAGATGTACATCTGGTGAATATTTTAGACAAATAAATACTGGGTAGTTAGCAGTAAAAAAAAAAAAGAGCAGTGACAGGGATTTTAGCTTCTCAGTTCTGTTTAATAACATGAATATATTCAAAAATCCCACTGTGCAGGAGATCTTGGGTTTCTCTTAAGGTCTCATCCAAGTGCTGAACTTACCACTGTCACATCAGACTTGTTTATTTGAGGTTTAGACCTGGACATTGAATGAAATTGTTTACTTCTTGGCAATAGACGTTCCACTGAGCCAAGCCCCCTTTAACCTTGAATAATCTTTCTCAGTATAAACTTTATCACATTTATAAATAAGTAAAGGGAATGAGTATGAACACGTAATGGATGCTTGAATGTGTTTCTACTGGCATTTGGAATGAATGAATGAATGAATGAATGAATGAATGAATTGATGAGAATATATTAACACATGCTGGAATACATTCCTGATGTCAGGTGGAAGAATTAATTAAACAATCAGTTAACTAATTAAACAAATAAGCAAGCAAACAAAATAATGAATAAATTAATACATCTATCCATCTATCAGTCATTCAATCAATTAATCAATCAATCAATCAATCAATCAATCAATCAGCCAAAGGGAACATGTAAACACATGCTTGAATGTGGTTCTACTGGCATGTGGAATGAATGAATGAATGAATGAATGAATATGTTTATGGGATAGTGTATTAGCAAACATTCTTGAATATGTTCCTGATGGAAGATGGAAGAGAAAGAAAGAAAGATTCAGTGAATGAATGAATGAATGAATGAATGAATGAATTTTGAGGATAATGTATTAGTGTACATGCTTGAATATGTTCCTGATGGCAGGTGGAACAAAGAAAGATAAAGAACGAATGAATGAATGAAGTAAGTTATGGGATAGTGTATTAGTGCATGTCCTTGAATATGTTCCTGGTGTCAGATGGAAGAAAGAAAGAAAGAAAGAAAGAAAGAAAGAAAGAAAGAAAGAAAGAAAGAAATTCAGTGAATGAATGAATGAATTTTGAGGATAGTGTATTAGTGTACATGCTTGAATATGTTCCTGATGGCAGGTGGAACAAAGAAAGAAAGATAATGAATGAATGAATGAATGAATGAATGAATGAATGAATGAATGAAGTTACGGGATAGTGTATTAGTGCATGTCCTTGAATATGTTCCTGGTTTCAGGTGGAAGAAAGAAAGAAAGATTCAGTAAATGAATGAATGAATGAATGAATTTTGAGGATAGTGTATTAGTGCACATGCTTGAATATGTTCCTGATGGCAGGTGGAACAAAGAAAGAAAGAAAGAAAGAAAGAAAGAAAGAAAGAAAGAAAGAAAGAAATTCAGTGAATGAATGAATGAATTTTGAGGATAGTGTATTAGTGTACATGCTTGAATATGTTCCTGATGGCAGGTGGAACAAAGAAAGAAAGATAATGAATGAATGAATGAATGAATGAATGAATGAAGTTACGGGATAGTGTATTAGTGCATGTCCTTGAATATGTTCCTGGTTTCAGGTGGAAGAAAGAAAGAGGAAGAAAGAAAGATTCAGTAAATGAATGAATGAATGAATGAATGAATGAATTTTGAGGATAGTGTATTAGTGCACATGCTTGAATATGTTCCTGATGGCAGGTGGAACAAAGAAAGAAAGAAAGAAAGAAAGAAAGAAAGAAAGAAAGAAAGAAAGAAAGAAAGATGAATGAATGAATGAATGAATGAATAAAGTTATGGAAGTGTATGAGTGCATGTCCTTGAATATGTTCTTGGTGTCAGGTGAAAGAAAGAAAGAAAGAAAGAAAGAAAGAAAGAAAGAAAGAAAGAAAGAAAGAATACATTTGTGGGATAGTGTATTAGTGCACATGATTGAATATGTCCCTGATATCAGATGGAAGAGAAAGAAAGAATGAATGAATGAATGAATGAATTTATTTATTTATTTATGGGACATTTTATTAACACGCATACTTCAATATGTTCCTGATGGCAGGTAGAAGGAAGAAAGAAAGAAAGAAAGAAAGAAAGAAAGAAAGAAAGAAAGAAAGAATATATTTATGGGATAGTGTATTAGTGCACATGCTTGAATATGTGCCTGGTGTCAGGTAGAAGAAAGAAGGAATAAATAAACAATGCATGAATAAACAATGAATGAATGAATTAATTAATTTATGGTGCTCTGTATGAACATGCGTGTTTGAATATGTTCTTGAAGGCTGGTGGACGTCTCTATCAGAAATTGAGGGACTGGAAAAGTGATAAAATCATCTGTTTTGAACACTCACTGCAGAGGAAGCAGGACTTCCTGGGACTGACTTCACAGCAGCACGTATTGGGCCCTAATCATTTTAATTAAAGGTATTAATCCAGCATCACGGTGGAAACATAATCAGAACTCGAGGGAATCGTGGGGTACTCCGCATACTAACGAGGGCAGAGAAGATTTTAATATAACATACTGTAATTAAAGCAATGAGACTGGCACCTTGCTCTTTTTACTGAAAGGACACTAAGGATAAATTGTAAATGAAGCAGGTCAGAGGACCGGTGCGTCTCAGTGTCTCATTCAGCTCCGTCCTTCATCCTGTGTGTGTGCACGTGTGTGTGTTCTGAAGATGACTGGGAGATTGATCACAGTCATTATGGACATTAATGAGGAGAAGCGAGTTCTTTCACTCTCTCCTTCTCCTTTTCTCATCTGTTCTGTGCTGTTTCAGGTCACTGTGGATCTGCGGATTATGGATTAGCACCAGAGTGACAGAATCAAAGCTGCCCTCATCCTCACAGTATTGTCCTTAATCACTTGTTTTTAAAGGCAGAATGGTTCACTAATTGATTTATAGAAGACACTTGCTCACATAGAGCCAGTCTTCTAGAAGAACACCTGTGACACACTTTTTTCAGCTAGTTGGGTCGGTCTGTGTCAGTCTATCTTCTGTTGAAATGTAGATGCTGTAGATAATGGGGCTAAATTTAAGGATTGAACATTTATGCAACACTGATTTGTATAAGACTTGAAAATTCTTCCAACATTAAGGCTGAGATTATTAAAGCCTCACGATACAGGAATAAGTAAATGTTATGTCTGAAGAGGTAGTTATGATTCACATACAGTGGATTCCCCAGTTTGATCCTGAGTGAAGTTTCTGTCCATGTTGAAGAAGAAGACAGAGGCAGCTTGGCAGTGCTGGGCCTTGAACCCCCAACCTTCTGACCAATAACCCAGACCTTCAGTCACTGAGCCACCTCTCTTCTCCCTATATCCATATAGGTTTCCTCAAGGATTCAAGGAGCTTTATTGTCATACCAACTCACATTCATATGTTTATGGTACGAAATTAGGACTCAGGTCCCGGGAGCAGTAAATGGACTATAAAATATAAAAATATAAAGTACGAAGTAAAACTAACAGAAAATAAAAAATAAAAGAATATAAAACTAGACATTTAAATAAGCTAAACAAACTTAAATAAGAAACCGGTTTTAACATATAGCAGCCTAAGTATGCATGTGCAAGTGTGTGCAAGTATAAGGTAATCCAAAAAGTAGTCCTTAGTATTGCACTTGTGGGTCCTTACTATTGCACTTGTGAGTCCATAATATTGCAATTGCACTTATAGGATAAAGTGTTTGTAGTGCACGGGAGTGGGGGTTGGGGAGGGGGGGCAAGGGTGTGTGTGTGTATGGATATAGGGGGGTGGGGGGGAACTACAGGGCATGGCTGGAGTTCAGCAGTCTGACAGCTTCAGGGAAGAAGCTGTTCCTGAGCCTGGTGGTCTTGCTCCGGATGCTCCTCAGCTGCCTGCCTGAGGGGAGGGGTTGGAAGAGTCCATGTGCTGGATGGGTGGAGTCCTTCATGATGCGGAGGGCCCTCCCCCTGCATCGTGCTGTGTAGAGGTCTGAGGTGGTGGGGAGGCAGCCCCCCATGGTCCTCTGTGCAGCCTTTACCACCCTCTGCAGAACCTTCCTCTCAGCAGCGGTGCAGCTGCCGTGCCACACAGTAATGCAGGTGCAGAGGACGCTCTCCACTGCGCAGTGGTAGAAACTCCTCAGGACTGAGCTCCCAAGCCCAGCTCGCCGCAGCTTCCTGAGGAAGTAGAGACGCTGGTGGGCCTTCCTGACCAGCCGGGAAGTGTTGGTGTTCCAGGTAAGGTCCTTGGTTAGGTGCACACCAAGGTACCTGTAGCTGGAGACCACTTCCACAGCTACTCCTCCGATGTGCAGGGGAGGGATGGGGCGCCTGTCCTTTCTGAAGTCCACCACCATCTCTTTGGTCTTCGTCACATTGATGCAGAGGTTGTTTTCTCTGCACCACTGCACCAGGTGTTCCACCTCCTCTCTGTATCTTGACTCATCATTGTTGTTGATGCGTCCCACCACTGCTGTGTCATCTGCAAACTTCACTACGTGACAGCTGGGATGCCTCGCCGAGCAGTCGTATGTCAGCAGAGTGAACAGGAGGGGGCTCAGCACACAGCCCTGGGGGGAGCCAGTGCTGAGGGTGATGGAGGAGGAGGTGAAGTTGTGGATCCTGACAGTCTGAGGTCTGTTGGTCAGGAAGTCCAGGACCCAGTTCCCAAGTGTGTGACTCAGACCAAGGGTGGAGAGTTTCTGTACCAGGGTCCGTGGGACGATGGTGTTAAAAGCAGAGGAGAAGTCCAGGAAGAGCAGGCGGACGTAGGAGTTTCTGCTCTCCAGGTGGGTGAGGGCTGTGTGGACCACTGATGAGATGGCGTCATCCGTAGAGCAGTTTTTCCTGTAGGCGTACTGGTGGGGGTCCACAGTGACGTCGATAGAGTCTCTGATATGTGCCATGACCAGCCTCTCGAAGCACTTCATGACTACCGGGGTCAGAGCTATGGGTCGGTAGTCATTCAGGCCTGTCACTGTGGAACACTTTGGAATGGGGACAATAGTGGCAGTCTTTAGGCAAGTGGGGACGGACGCCAATGACAGTGAGGTGTTGAAGATGTCTGTCAGCACCTCAGACAATTGGTGTGTGCAGTCCCTCAGTACACGCCCTGGGATGTTGTCTGGGCCAGCAGCTTTGCGGGGGTAGGTGGGACCCCCACCTTTGAGGGTCTTCCTCACATCCGCTGTGGACACACAGAGGGGTGTGTCACCGGGTAGTGGTGTAAGTCTAGTACAGGGGGAGGGGGTGTCAGGATCCTCAAAGCGAACATAGAACCTGTTGAGTTTGTCCGGCAGGGAGGGGTCCCTTGGGCATTGTGCATCTCTGATGCTATAGTCCGTGATGCACTTTATGCCCATCCACATGCTCCGGGGGTCATTGGAGGTGAGGTGCCCCTGAATTTTATGAGCATATGTGGCTTTGGCCCTGTTGATGCCTGCCGTCAGTTCTTTTCTCGCCACTCTCAGTGCTGATGCCTCACCTGCCCTGAACGCAGCATCCCTAGCTTTCAAGAGAGCTCTCACCTCAGCATTCAGCCAGGGTTTCTGGTTGGGAAAGCAGGTTACTGTCCTGGTGGTGGCGACATCATCAGCACACTTGGAGATAAAGCCGAGGACGGAGGAGGTGTATTCCTCCAGGTCCACCTCTCCCTCATATGTAGCTGCTTCTCTGAAGACCTGCCAGTCTGTGCACTGGAAGCAGTCCTGAAGCACAGAGGCTGCATCACTAGGCCACACAGTGACAGTCTTCTTTGTTGGCCTGATCCGTTTCAGCAAGGGGCTATAAGCTGGTGCCAGCAGGATGGAGATGTGGTCGGAGAGGCCAAGGTGGGGGCGAGGAAGTGCTCTATATGCATCGCGGATGTTGGTGTACACACAGTCCAGAATGTTGTTTCCCCGTGTGGGTACGGTGACATGCTGATAAAACCTGGGCAGAGTGTCCGTCAGTTTCACGTGATTAAAGTCCCCTGCAACTACGTAAAATGCCTCGGGTGCCTAGTCTGCAGTGAGCTAATAGTTTCATGTAGCTCCTGTAGCGCTTCATTAGCATTAGCACCCGGTGGGATGTAAACAATGGTGACGAACACCGCGGTGAACTCCCGAGGCAGATAGTGCGGCCAACATTTCATTGTCATAAGTTCTATCGCCTCAGAGCAGTAGGCTTTTATCAGTCCACAATCTGTACACCAACCTTCATTCACGTACACACAGAGCCCTCCTCCTTGTAACTTCCCCGACCGGTGGTCGCGATCCGCCCGGAAGAGCTGCAGGCCGTCAATCTGGAACGCTGAGTCCGGCATGTTGTGATTTAGCCAGGTTTCCGTGAGGCAAAGGATAGCACAGTTCCTCATCTCTGTGGAAACACTCAGCCTCAGACGTAACAAGTCCACCTTGTTGTCCAGGGAGTGGACATTGGCCAGGAAGAGAGTTGGAATTGGTGGCCTGCTAGCTTTCAGCTGGGCAAGCGCGCCTGCCCGTTTTCCTCGCTTTTGTTTTCGGGCACATCGTTTCCTCTTGCCGGCCGCTCCCCGTACTCTGCTGCGCCACTCCATTGTCCTCAGGAGCCCCTGTCTTCCAAGTGCGGATTTCAGCGTCGGTGAGATCATAGTAACCGAACTATCTCTGATGAGCATCAGTTCAGTTGGGCTGTACTTCACACGCTGAATTAGCTCTAAACTAGCGCTAAAAACGGCCTCTGAGTAGCTAAAAAAGGGCTTAATCCCGGGAGCTCGAGAAGCCGCTGCTCTACTGTGCGCCGCCATCTCCTCTGGGTTCTTTGGTGTCCATCCGCCTCCCAAAAGCATGCCAGTAGGTGGACTGGCTACTCTAAATTACCCCTCAGTTTGCATCCAGGATTTATCCTTGCCATGGGACAGGCTCCACATGCACTGTAGCCCAAAGTGATGATTAGAACTGCCAAAAATGATATACCCCTCATTTTGTATGTTTCCTTTGCATGACTTTCCACAGCAGTTCGAAGCAGAATTCTTCTAGTTCTTTCCAGATTTCCAGGATTCTTTCTTTTCTAGTTTCCTTGGTTCCTTTAAGATATTTGTAGCTCCTGTTTTTTTTTAAGCTTCCTAGTCATGTGTGTGTCCTGCTTTTGACTTCTGTCTGCTTTTCAGATTTATAATTCCTGTCCATGCTTTGACCCCTGCTGAAACTTGACTATAATTCACACATAAGCCTCACTACAAAGACTTTTAAGGAGTCACAGGAGCACCACAAAAGAGAATAAATCTGCAAAAGAATGAAAAAATAAATGTTGGAAATGAATAAGAAAAGAAAAAATAAAAATAGAAGAATACAAAAATAAATGCAGAAAAAAACAAGATCAACTGTGAGCTACTGCTCACGTACATATCGCCCCGCTCTCGCTTATATCAGAATGCAAGCAATCGAAGGTATAGGACGCTTATTATGAATGTTGACTTCAACAAATAATGAACCCTGAAACAAGTAAGTAAAGAGCCGCGTCTCTCCCCAGGGATTTCAAACAGCATCCTGGTAAATTGTCATTTTGAAATAGCATTTTGCTTCTTGAAATAGCGTCAAAATCCACCCTATATGTTTCGTAAATACATTCAGTCGGTAAACAGGAAGTCGATGTGGGACAGACCTGAAAATGGTATACATGGTATAGAACCCCAAGCTGAAGCTCATTACCAAATATCAAGCAGTTGTGATTTGCAGTTGCTGAGAAAAGTGCTATGAAAATTTTGTAAATCCACCCTATATATTTCGTAAAGACATTAAGTCAATAAACAGGAAGTTGATGTGTGACAGACCTGAAAACAGTATACACAGTATATAGAACCCCAAGCTGAACTTTGGTACCAAGTGGCTATGATTTGTGGTTGCTGAGAAAACGGGTGTTTCAGACAGACGGACGGACAGAAAAGTATAAGAAAATAAATGCTTTTCTTTACCCTGTGATGACCTGGCGACTTGTCCAGGGTGTACCCCGCCTTCCGCCCGTAGTCAGCTGGGATAGGCTCCAGCTTGCATGCGACCCTGTAGAAGGATAAAGCGGCTAGAGATAATGAGATGAGATGCTTTTCTTTATTGCTTTTGTTTTTCCTGACTATTTTTTCCATTTCCCTATTGCTTTTTCATTTGCTTTAGGAGCCAAGCTGTCAATCAACTGGCTTTGGGCGGGCATTCTTGTCCAGGTTGAGTCGTCAGTTCCTGCACACATGAATCCTGCTTTGTACAGTGTAAATGTGGTGGCAGTTTGAATCCACAAACAAGAAATAAAAATTTCGCTTTTATTCTGGGACTCTATCAAATCATGATGTCTTTGCAAAAACAAACTGTAACTCAGTTTATTCACAAATAACTAATGCACACATTCCACTTGAAACACATGATTTTCATGATATATATTGCAAATATTGATTCAGGACACTTGTTTGAGGCCACAATGTCATCATTACAACCAATAAATACAGAAATTAGTCTCTCTTATGAAATTACACTTTTAAAAAATAATTGAATTTACCTGATGTAAATGTGTACATTGGGTGTAGGTGTATATAGAAAAATAATGTGGGGGAAACAGAACACTGTCATAGGCGTGCCATGAAAAAGACTAAAACTGTAAACGGATAAGACGAGATAACTACCAGTGCACGCATAAAGGAAGCAAATCCTCTCCCTCTCTCCCCGATTCAAATCGCCACCACATTCACACTGCGCAAAGCAGGATTCATGTGTGCAGGAATTGATTACTCAGCCTAGGCAGGAAGGCCCGCCCAAAGCCAATTGACTGACAGTTTGGCCTCTCAAGCAAAAGAAAAAGCAATAGGGAAAAGCAATAGGGAATAGCAAAAGCAATAAAGTAAAGCATTTCTTTTCTTATTATTTTAATTTTATTTCTGCACTTATTTTCTTCCATCCATCCATCCATCCATCCATTATCTGTAGCCACTTCTCCTGTTCTACAGGGTCACAGGCAAGCTGGAGCCTATCCCAGCTGACTATGGGCGAGAGGCGGGGTACACCCTGGACAAGTCGCCAGATCATCACAGGGCTGACACACAGAGACAAAACCATTCACACTCACAGTCAATTTAGAGCCACCAGTTAACCTAACCTGCATGTCTTTGGACTGTGGGGGAAACCAGAGCACCCAGAGGAAACCCATGCAGACATGGGGAGAACATGCAAACTCCACACAGAAAAGCCCTCGCCAGCTGCTGGGTTCAAGCCCAGGACCTTCTTGCTGTGAGGCAACAGTGCTAACCACTACACCACCATGCGGCCCCCACTTATTTTCTTTTAATTTTTATTTCTGCATTCCCCCCATTCTTTTATTTTTATTTATTTTCTTATTTTTATTTCTGCATTTATTTCCCTATTCTTTTATTTTTTGTTTTTATTTGTATTTCTGCATTTCCCCCAACTATTTTATTGTTCATTTTCTTATTATTTTATTTATATTTTTATTCCTGTAATTATTTTCCTATTTTTTTCTACATTCATTTTCTTTTTCTTATTCTTTTTCAACGTTTATTTTTTTTATTCTTTTGCAGATTTATTCTTTTTTATGGCACTCCTGTGCCTCCATAGACTTTGAATGTCCTAAAACCTAACTCCTCTAGCTCTTATTTGTGACATGCTGATGGAAAAAAGAGGAGCAACAGATGGCTTAGACTGAAATTCCACCTTTTACTGCATAAATGAAAACAAAGGACGCAAGAAAACAAACAATGGAATCAAGTATCGTTTAAAGGCTAGTTAAACCAAAAATCTTCCATCACAAAAAATAAAAGGAAACACATCAAAAGGTTTTTGTATCATAAAACAAAAAAGAGAGCTGCGTAACTACATAATACAATAAACAATAAATCAGGAACCAGGGAAATACTAGGCAAGGTCCATGTTGCTGGGCCAAGGACCCTGATCAGGCATTCACGACGTCATTTATATCAACCATAAAATTTAGTGGAACAGAGGAATTTGAAAAACATTGAAGGCACAGAGTTTCTTTTGCCCTATGTCTGGATTCATTTTGGCCACTCAGTTTTTCAGTCAGCTGACTGTTTATGAGTAAGAACTGCTAGTCAATTGTTGCACACTTGTTAAAGCATGGAATGCGTAAAATACTATGTGGTATCAGAGTGTAACTAGTCTTCTTTAAGTTAATTAAATTAGATTGCAGGTCTGAGCTTTAATGTATACCATCAAATATCACTCAGAGCATTATCTTCTGATGTTGGGACCCAGAGCATTCCATGGTATCAAAGGTCAAGGAAGGTTCACCTGATCTCGGATGCTGATGTGTCCTGCCAGCAAAGGCGTGTCTGTCAATTTTAGCACATAGACATTTTCCTCACATCTTGAGCCATTTAAGAAGGATAAGGAGAAGCAAAGCAAATAGAAGTTTGGCCTGATTCTTACATTGACTTGAGTGGGTTTTAAACATTATACATTATTCCCCTTGACCTCATTAAGTAAAAATGAGCCGAATGGCCTTCAACCTTTTAAGATCTGTTGGTCATAGGGTTTCAAATTAAATGACAAGTCTGTAAAAGTACAGAACCTATATTTCCTTCATTCTTAAAATGTTAAATTAAGCAATGGAAAGTTTTTAAAAGTGTTGCTGATGTGGTTTCTTTCAACTTGCATTTTGACAATTTAATATCCAGCATAAAGTCTACCATATGCCCATTACCAATAGGTAGTGTAATAACGCTGTACTCTCTTGTAACTCCATTCCAGCATTGCTGAACCTGAGGTGTGCTCTGTGTGTGTGCTTCTTTTGAACTGTATCCCCTGGCATTAATGAACGAGCTCCATCAGCTGTTCCCACTCAAGTCTGTCTATCCATCAGGAAACAAAGCCATAGACCTGAATTAGGTTTTTACTGAGACCTCTCAAGCTTCCCGGAGTCCGGGCCTCGTTTGTGACTCTTAGCCACTATGTATTACTGGGTTTGAATGAGCACATGGTGTCTACTAGTAATTGGAGAGGCACATGAACACCTGTGCATTTTATAGTCAGAGTCAATGATGTACTTTAACAGCAGAGCAGAAGTCACAGTTACTTCGAACAAATTGTCCAGCTAATCACCTGTGGCAAAGGTAGTGCTGCTAACTGGGTCACGGGAACACTTGAGATTAATGATGCATTGTTTGAGATTGATTTAATCCTCTTAGATTATTCTTTTGGGTGAACAAATGGTGCATGGCATGACATTGACAAGGACAATATTCTTTATTAGTTTGTACAAAAATTACATTATTTTCCCCCTCCTCCAAGCAGGACATATCAGTCATTCAACGTTCTTTAGTTTTGCATTTGAACAATAAAGATAAAAAAGTAAGTGAAGCTTATGGCTTCCAGTTCCGCAAGAGTTTGTGTTGCAGTTCACTAATGTGACCACATTTCACAAGCTATTATGAACTGCTAAACAAAATGGTGAACGATTCAAAAGGAAGAGAAAAAACATGTAGTGATCTAAGTAAATATGGTTTGATTCTTTGGATTCAAATACCCACCATTGCAAGACTCTGCTCTTTGTTAGTCTTTTGTCTATCCAAATGCAGATGCTGATATTTTTAGGTAATATGATGAATAAGGATGAGCAACCATGCACTGCTTCTTTTAAAGATCACACAGCAGAGCTGAAAGGTAAATAAGAGAGCCACTTAATGGCTCGCCAAAATAGAACGACATAATTCAGTATTGATTGAATCCTGAGATGGAGAGAGAGTGGATGCTGCCTCTGTGTTATGTCTGCACAAAAAGCGCAGGGTCTCATGGGATATCGATCACTGCTACACTGCCAACACTTGGACCTCATTCTGAAAGAATGGAACCAATGGCAGCTTATCCTGGCTGTAATTAATTCCGCTGTCAGCCTCATTAGATGATATTGACGGCTGACGCCGTCGAGCTTGATATTTGACACAACCATTTTCAGAGCAGTGCCTCTGTGACTATCTCACAATCAAAAGTAAAGCGGAGAGAAGTACAAGGATATCATTTCGAATGATAATGTAGGAAAGCCTGTGAATGGAATATTAGACTTTACTGAAGGTGATTTGAATAAACTGGCCGGCTGTTTGACCTAGGCCGAGCTACAGTTAGGCCCATATATATTTGGACACTGACACAAATTTTGTTTTTTTTTTACCTGTTTACTGAAACATATTCAAGTTATAGTTATATAATGGACATGGACAAAGTCCAGACTTTCAGCTTTCATTTGAGGGTATCCACATTCAAATTGGATGAAGGGTTTAGGAGTTTCAGCTCCTTAACATGTGCCACCCTGTTTTTAAAGGGACCAAAAGTAATTGGACAATTGACTCAAAGGCCATTTCATGGGCAGGTGTGGGCAATTCCTTCGTTATGTCATTCTCAATTAAGCAGATAAAAGGCCTGGAGTTGATTTGAGGTGTGGTGCTTGCATTTGGAAGATTTTGCTGTGAAGAAAACATGCGGTCAAAGGAGCTCTCCATGCAGGTGAAACAAGCCATCCTTAAGCTGCGAAAACAGAAAAAAAACATCTGAGAAATTGCTACAATATTAGGAGTGGCAAAATCTGCAGTTTGGTACATCCTGAGAAAGAAAGAAAGCACTGGTGAACTCATCAGTTCAGACAACAGAGGTGGATGATCGCAGAATAATTTCCATGGTGAAGAGAAACCCCTTCACAACAGCCAACCAAGTGAACAACACTCTCCAGGAGGTAGGCGTATCAATATCCAAATCTACCATAAAGAGAAGACTGCATGAAAGTAAATACAGAGGGTTCACTGCACAGTGCAACCCACTCATAAGCCTCAAGAATAAAAAGGCTAGATTGGACTTTTCTAAAAAACATCTAAAAAAGCCAGCACAGTTCTGGAAGAACATTCTTTGGACAGATGAAACCAAGATCAACCTCTACCAGAATGATGGAAAGAAAAAAGTATGGCGAAGGCATGGTACAGCTCATGATCCAAAGCATACCACATCATCTGTAAAACATGGCGGAGGCAGTGTGATGGCTTGGGCATGCATGGCTGCCAGTGGCACTGGGTCACTAGTGTTTATTGATGATGTGACACAGGACAGAAGCAGCCGGATGAATTCTGAGGTATTCAGAGACATACTGTGTGCTCAAATGCAGCCAAACTGATTGGTCGGCATTTCATAATACAGATAAACAATGACCCAAAACATAAAGCCAAAGCAACCCAGAAGTTTATTAAAGCAAAGAAGTGGAATATTCTTGAATGGCCAAGTCAGTCACCAGATCTCAACCCAATTGAGCATGCATTTCACTTGTTAAAGACTAACCTTCAGACAGAAAGGCCCACAAACAAACAGCAACTGAAAACCGCTGCAGTAAAGGCCTGGCAGAGCATTAAAAAGGAGGAAACAGCGTCTGGTGATGTCCATGAGTTCAAGACTTCAGGCAGTCATTGCCAACAAAGGGTTTTCAACCAAGTATTAGAAATGAACATTTTATTTACAATTATTTAATTTGTCCAATTACTTTTGAGCCCCTGAAATGAAGGGATTGTGTTTAAAAAATGCTTTAGTTCCTCACATTTTTATGCAAACATTTTGTTCAACCCACTGAATTAAAGCTGAAAGTCTGAACTTCAACTGCATCTGAATTGTTTTGTTCAAAATTCATTGTGGTAATGTACAGAACCAAAATTAGAAAAATGTTGTCTCTGTCCAAATATTTATGGACCTAACTGTATATCCAGGCTTACCCTGAGACAAAGTCTTTTCGGTCCCAACTTTGAAGATCTGCAACTATCCAAGTTTTCACCATAGTAATAAGAATATTTATTTATATATTAACTCCTCTATCACCCTAATATGGAAACAAAGCCATTACACACAAGTCTTGTGTGTAATAAACCTCATGCACTCCATTATATGAAGTTTGTTCTCCATGTTCGAACAGTTTCATTGTTGTTGAAGAGCCCAGACTACTGTGTGTCCCAGCATGGGTTAAAAGCATTTGTAATTTGCTGTAGCCAGAGGCAGCAATCTCAAGACACATTATGCAAAAACTCTCTCAACAGAAGTTGTGTCAGAGGTCTACTTTCAGTTAAAATCAGCCATTTTAACATTTGGTTAATTTACTGAGTTCAGCTTTTAGCCTGATAGGCTGAAGATTTCTAAAGGGAATAGATCTGTAAAAGTAAAACAGTGAAACAGAAGTGTATCTCACCCAAAATAATTTCCATGAAAATCTGCTTGATCTTAATATAATCGTTTAAAATGACATCATACATAATCTACAGCTACACATAGTTATTGATAAAATATACTACTATCTGCATAGCTTCGAGCTTTTCTGTACAATTCTGTCTTTAGTCTTATAGGTCCAGAGCAAAACAAATTTATTATATAACGGACACCAAATTTGAGGTAGGTTTACTACTGAAATTGGTTTAATAATCGTATATTTGTGGGGTGGGGTGTGTGTGTGCGCGCGCGGGGGGGGATTAGTAGTCTTTTAATAGGAAATACTGTATAAATTTGACTGTATTTTCACTTGGTAAGATATCAGTTTTTGTCATTTAGAAAATAAAGCACTATGGAGTGGCGTGGCTTAAAGGAACAGTCCACCGTACTTCCATAATGAAATATGCTCTTATCTGAATTGAGACGAGCTGCTCCGTACCTCCGTATCTGAGCTCCATATCAATGCGCTGCCGAAGCGCGCAGAAGGTGTTAGTACGCCTGTCATTATAGTGTGGACTTTCCATAGCATAGAAAATCGCTACGTTTCAATTTTTTTAACTGAACTTGTTTCGTATCACTGGTCATATAAACCTATGTAAACAGGAAAAACGTGGAAGAGTTTGGTCGCATCTAACTACAGCCCCAAAAAAATACCATTGGCCATGCTGAGCCTAGCTACATTGCTAACAGGAGTGACAGCGCGTCTGACTGTGTCTGACTGACTGGGAGGTCACGCAAAGCTCGGAGAGGTACGGAGCAGCTCGTCTCAATTCAGATAAGAGCATATTTCATTATGGAAGTACGGTGGGCTGTTCCTTTAACAACATGAATGCATGATTAGACTATGTGATCGTACAACGGATCAGCAGGTATAAATAGACAAAGTGATCAAGGACTAAACACAGAACAGGTGATCACAAACAGGTAACACAGCAATGACAGGACAAATACAGAAACAAAAGAACAAAACAGCATGGTAATGTAAACAAAAGTGCATGATGTGAACCCAAACAAAACAACATGGTAATATACCACCCTAATTCCAAAAAAGTCGGGATGCTGTGTAAACTGTAAATAAAAAAAGAATGCGATAATTGCCAATTCATGGAAACCCTATATCCATCCATCTATCCATTATCTGTAGCTGCTTGCCCTGTACAGGGTCGCAGGCAAGCTGGAGCCTATCCCAGCTGACTGTGGGTGAGAGGCGGGGAACACCCTGGACAAGTCACCAGGTCATCGCAGGGCTGATAAAGAGACAAACAACCATTCACACTCACACCTACAGTCAATTTAGAGCCACCAATTAGCCTAACCTGCATGTCTTTGGACTGTGGGGGAAACCGGAGCACCCGGAGGAAACCCACGTGGACACGGGGAGAACATGCAAACTCCACACAGAAAGACCCTTGTCAGCTGCTGGGCTCGA
Source organism: Neoarius graeffei (assembly GCF_027579695.1). Classification (NCBI taxonomy): domain Eukaryota; kingdom Metazoa; phylum Chordata; class Actinopteri; order Siluriformes; family Ariidae; genus Neoarius; species Neoarius graeffei. The sequence goes on from NC_083587.1 coordinate 58,193,959, forward strand.
ACCCAGGATCTTTTTGCTGTGAGGCAACAGTGCTAACCACTACACCACCATGCCACCTGGAAACCCTGTGTTTCATTGAAAATAGTACAAAGACAACATATCAAATGTTGCAACTGAGAAATTTTATTGTTTTTTGACAAATATATGCTCATTTTGAACTTGATGTCAGGAATGCTTTTCAAAAAAGTTGGGACAGGGCATGTTTACCACTGTGTTGCATCACCTCTACTTTTGACAACACTCTGTAAAAATTTGGGACACTTTTGAGACCAATTGCTGTAGTTTGAAAAATGAAAGTGAAATATTGTCCCATTCTTGCTTAATATACAATTTCAGTTGCTCAACAGTTCGGGGTCTCCTTTGTCGTATTTTGCGCTTCATAATGCGCCAAATGTTTTAAATGGGAGACAGGGCTGGACTGCAGGCAGGCCAGTTTAGCACCTGGACTCTTTTACTGCAGAGCCATGTAGTTTTAATATGTGCAGAAAATGGTTTGGCATTGTCTTGCTGAAAGAAGGAAGGCCTTCCCTGAAAAATATTTTGTCTGGATGGCAGCATATTGCTCTGAAACGTGTATATATCATTCAGCATTCATGATGCCTTCCCAGATGTACAAGCTACCCATGTCATGCACACTAATGCACCCTCATACCATCACAGATGCTGGCTTTTGAACTGTGCACTGATAACAATCCGGATGGTCCCTCTCCTCTTTAGCTTGGAGGACGTGGTGTCCATGATTTCTAGAAATAATTTCTACTTTTGATTCGTCAGACCTCAGGACAATTTTCCACTTCGCCTCAGTTCATTGTAAAAGAGCTCGGGCCCAGAGAAGGTGGCGGTGTTTCTGGATATTGTTTATATCTGGTTTTAACTTGCATTTGTGGATGTAGTAATGAAGTGTTTTCACAGATGATGGTTTTCTGAAGTGTTCCTGAGCCCATACAGTGATTTCCACTACAGACACGTGTCTGCTTTTAATGCAGTGTCTCCTGAGGGCCTGAAGATCACAGGCATTCAATGTCAGTTTTCAGCCTTGTCTCTTGCATACAGAGATTTCCCCAGATCTCTGAATCTTTTAATGATATTATGGACCATAGATGATGTGATCCATGAATTCTTTGCAATTTTACATTGAGGAACGTTATTCTTAAATTGTTGCATTGTTTGCCCACACAGTCCTTCACAGAGCGGTGAACCCCTCCCCATCTTTACTTCTGAGAGACTCCACCTCTCTGGGATGCTCTTTTTATACCCAATCATGTTACTGACCTGTTGCCAATGAACCTGATTAGGTTTTTTTAGCATTACACAACTTTTTCAGTCTTTTGTTGCCCCTGTCCCAACTTTTTTGCAAGTGTTGCCGACGTCAAGTTCAAAATGAACATATATTTTTCAAAAACCAATGAAATGTCTCAGTTTCAAAATTTGATATGTTGTCATTGTACTATTTTCAATGAAATACAGGGTTTCCATGATTTGCAAATCTTGACATTCTGTTTTTATTTATGTTTTACTCAGTGTCCCAGCTTTTCTGGAATTGGGCTTGTAAACAAACGCACATGATGTGAAGCCAAACAAAACAACATGGGAATGTAAACAAAAGCACATGATGTGAAACCAAAGAAAAAAACAACATGGTAATGTAAACAAAAGCGCATGATATATATACCTTGACCAATTTGAATCCTTGTAGTCATAGCAAAATAATGGAATTTATAGCAGGTTGTGTGGAAGTGTAATGTCTCTGGTCACAGTTCATATTGTTGGATGATATGTGACTTGGAAATATGCTAAAATAACAGTATTGGGTTTCACCCACTCTCGTGGGAAGTGATAGGAACTGGGTTGTTGTGCTGCTTGCACGCCCAGCTAAGCACAGCTGTGTTCATGCTGTGACCATGTGTTCACATCCCAATAGTTTCAGGGTTGTAAACAAGCAGGAGAACAGTTCAAGGCAGCTCATGTACACTGAAACAGATACTTACACCACTAGGCAAATGGTTCGAATACTTTTTAGCGACAAGGCAACAGCATTATCTTAGTATAGCAGTGGTAATGACATAGCATCAGTAGAGCAACAGCACACCACCTCATTGTTGATTATTTTCCTATAACCATACACCCCCAAGTGTTTTATCCCTTACTTACTTTTCTGTAACCTGAGTCTTTCTGTACCAATGAATATTTAACAGTTATTCCATGAAATCGAGTGGTACATGAGCTGATAGCTGATGAGGCACGTAGCACTGAGTTGGCTATAAGCCATGTATGATGAGATTGAGTGGAATAACTGTTTTATTCTATCCACATTCACTGGATTTTGAGAAACAGAGCATTTTTATTTTTATTGTTTGCAAATTCGATAAATAAAAACTTTATACAAAATGTCCAACAAAACCATTTCCGCTTAGAATGTCGACAAACTGCCAAAATGACAGGAGCAACTTGTGAAAAATGTGATAATAATAATTCTTGAAAAAAAAAGATATGTTCGTACCATCAAATACTTTTATTCCATATTTTGTTGCTTTTTTGTGTGTTTTTTGGAGTTTTGTTTTCAAGTAAAGTTTTTATTTTATCCTTGGTTCAGCAACATGCTCCACCATTTTCTTTTTGGGTCTTTCTTTTAGGGTCTTTTTGGCAGTTGGCAAACCAACTTAAAGGTGCATTACTGCCACCGACAGGGCTGGAGTGTGGACTAGGAGATATTGGGGGGACTATATTCTTTTAGCTATTTCTCATCTCATTTCATTATCTCTAGCCGCTTTATCCTTCTACAGGGTCGCAGGCAAGCTGGAGCCTATCCCAGCTGACTACGGGCGAAAGGCAGGGTACACCCTGGACAAGTCGCCAGGTCATCACAGGGCTGACACATAGACACAGACAGCCATTCACACTCACATTCACACCTACGGTCAATTTAGAGTCACCAGTTAACCTAACCTGCATGTCTTTGGACTGTGGGGGAAACCGGAGCACCCAGAGGAAACCCACGCAGACACGGGGAGAACATGCAAACTCCACACAGAAAGGCCCTCGCCGGCCATGGGGCTCGAACCCGGACCTTCTTGCTGTGAGGCGACAGCGCTAACCACTACACCACCGTGCCGCCCGCGATTGCTCATATCCAGTGAATGTGGATAGAATAAATTACTTTATATAGTGGAAATCTGGAAGAATCCATGATTCAAGAGGGTAACCTAGAACTTTCTATCTATTCCACTTTCAGAAGCCGTTCCTGATCCGTTACACCCGGAGGTTCCTCCATCCCCAGCTAAGTGCAGCTCCAGTGTGGCCTCCTCTGAGGCTGAGTTTACCTCAACAGAAGGACAGAGTCCGGACGTCACTCCTGGAGCAGCCCAGGACCCTGAAGCCGAGAAGGAGACGGAGGAGGAAAAAGCTTTGCGTCTTCTTTACTGCTCGCTTTGCAAAGTTGCTGTCAACTCGGCATCCCAGCTCGAAGCGCACAATAGTGGTGAGAAAGAGAGAGAGCTTTCTCCACTTTCTATCACAAAGGTCATCCTGTAAGATGACTCCCTGATTCACGGCAAATCGAGTTGGCGTAAAAGGAAACCTTGGACATAAACAGAATGTCATTTATGAGTGATGCTGAACTACAAGTGCTTTTAGTTTACTTTCACAGTTTCTTTCACAAAGCATTTTTGGTCTGAAGGGTATCTGAATAGTTTGGGTTGAAAGCAGTGGAATGATTTCCTCAGTGCATTATAATGTGAAGACAGCAAAGCACAAAACATATTCCATCTCAATATTCATTCTCCAGACTGCTGCTAAGATGCTAAGCAGGACACTCTGTAAAGACTAACGGCTAGAATCCGTGTGAGAATGAAGTCATCTATGAGAAATATTTGACCATAACATGAACACTCAGCAGCTGTCTTTGCACATCTTTGATAGTCGTAAATCACCAATGAGATTTCATCACCTACCAGTAGCATCTGAGGATAACAGCACTACTGATAACAAAATAGTCATAGTCCCAATATGCAAGAAATATCTTTCCCAAAATTGAAAGATGTTTCTTCGACATCTTGTTTTGTTCCTCAGGCACCAAGCACAAGACCATGCTGGAAGCGCGGAACGGTAACGGCTCCATCAAGTCCTTCCCCAGGCCAGGGGTGAAAAACAAGCTACTGTCACCTAGTGCTGCATCGACCGGCCTGCAGAACAAGATTTTCCACTGTGAAATATGTGACGTTCATGTCAACTCAGAGACACAGCTCAAACAGGTCAGAACACAAGTGTAATGGAAGTCAATTTAGAGAAGCCAAAAGAATTTATGAAATGAAATAATCTACCACATCCATATGCTTATTGATATTGGTGTTGATGGAATAAAAAAAAAGAACAATAGAAAGATTTTATTTGTAATATACATACAACAACCCCAATTCCAAAAAAAGTTGGGATGCTGTGTAAACTGTAAATAAAAGTAGAATGTGAAAATTTGCAAATCATATAGTTCATTGAAAATAGTACAAAGACAACATATCAAATGTTGAAACTGAGAAATTTCATTGGGTTTTTTTTAAATATATGCTCATTTTGAATTTGATGTCAGCAACACATTTCAGAAATGTTGGGACAGGGGTAACAAAAGACTGAAAAAGTTGTGTAATGCTAAAAAAAAAACCTAATTGGCAACAAGTCAGTAATATGATTGGGTATAAAAAGAGTATCCCAGAGAGATGGAGTCTCTTAGAAGTAAAGATGGGGAGGGGTTCACTGCTCTATGAAAGACTGCGTGGGCAAACAGTGCAACAATTTAAGAATAATGTTCCTCAAAGTAAAATTGCAAAGAATTTATGGATCACATCATCTATGGTACATAATATCATGAAAAGATTCAGAGAATCTGGGGAAATCTCTGTATGCAAGAGACAAGGCTGAAAACTGACATTGAATGCCTGTGATCTTCAGGCCCTCAGGAGACACTGCATTAAAAGCAGATACGTGTCTGTACTGGAAATCAGTATATGGGCTCAGGAACACTTCAGAAAACCATCATCTGTGAAAACACTTCATTACTGCATCCACAAACGCAAGTTAAAACCAGATATAAACAATATCCAGAAACACCGCCACCTTCTCTGGGCCCGAGCTCTTTTACGATGGACTGAGACGAAGTGGAAAATTGTCCTGAGGTCTGACAAATCAAAAATCAAAATTATTTCTAGAAATCATGGACCCCACATCCTCCAGGCTAAAGAGGAGAGGGACCATCCGTCTTGTTATCAGTGCACAGTTCAAAAGCCAGCATCTGTGATGGTATGAGGGTGCGTTAGTGCACATGGCATGGGTAGCTTGTACATCTGGGAAGGCATCATTAATGCTGAATGATATATACACGTTTCAGAGCAATATGCTACCATCCAGGCAAAATATTTTTCAGGGAAGGCCTTCCTTCTTTCAGCAAGACAATGCCAAACCGCTTTCTGTGCATATTAAAACTCCATAGCTCCATAGTAAGAGTCCAGGTGCTAAACTGGCCTGCCTGCAGTTCAGATCTGTCTCCCATTTAAAACATTTGGCGCATTATGAAACGCAAAATATGACAAAGGAGACCCCGAGCTGTTGAGCAACTGAACTGTATATCAGGCAAGAATGGGACAATATTTCACTTTCAGAACTACAGCAATTGGTCTCCTCAGTTCCAAAACGTTTACAGAGTGTTGTTAAAAATAGAGGTGATGCAACTTTTTTGAAACGTGTTGCTGACATCAAATTCAATATGAGCATATATTTTTCAAAAATCAATAACATTTCTTAGCTGCAACATTTGATATGTTGTCTTTGTACTATTTTCAATTAAATATAGGGCTTCCATGATTTGCAAATCATCCTATTCTGTTTTTTAATTATGTTTAACACAGTGTCCCAAATTTATGGAATTGGGGTTGTATATTACAGTATAGCAAAACTCTTTTCTTCAAATATCCCAGCTGGGTATGAAGTTGCCATCAGAGAACATGGTAAGCCATGATACATCACCCCGAGAGCAGAGAAGAGGTTAAGGGCCTTGCTCAAGGGTCCAACAGTGGCAGCTTGGTAGAGCAGGAGCTTGAACCCCTGACCTTCTGATCAGTAACCCAGAGCAAGATTTGAACAGGTGCTATATGTCCATTGTAGCTAACTAATTGTTTCAAACACCTTTGGTACAGTAAGATACATAAGCTAACGATTTAGTGATTTCCTGAAACAGCAGGAATATTTACAAATTTGAAGTCTGAGACCACCCTGGATGGAATGATAAGTAAACAATGAAACATTTGTAGGCTTGCTGTTATAGGGAAAAAAAATCAGCAGTAGGGTGGTGTGAAGCCGAATTACTGTTACAACCCAAAAATTGATTCAGTTTTCTGTAACAGCACATCTTGAAGTAATTTATTAATAAATGTCATACTTTTTAACCAGTTATAGTTATATTTAATATCTGCAAAACTGTTATCAGACACAGTACGCTGTAGCCAGATGTTTCCTCAGCAGCCTCGTTTTTTCTTTCTCTTATTACATTAATGGTATTTAGCAGACGCAATTCTCCAGAGTGATGTACAACATACCCAGAGCAGCCTGGGGAGCAGTTGGGGGTTAGGTGCGTTGCCCAAAGGCGCTTCAGCCATTCCTGCTGGTCTAGAGAATCGAACCGGCAACCTTTTGTTCCCAAAGCTGCTTCTCTAATCATTAGGTCATGGCTTCCACATCAAAGGCTTCCCCTTTCTCTTGAAATTAAAAGGACAAAAAACAACAAAACGTTGATGATTGTTACAAAGCCCGAACACTGAGCCCTGACTCCTTCTATAACTGTTAAATATCTCCTTACAGAAAACTTCACCAGATCAATTCTTGTTTTTCTTTGTTTAGTAACAGCATATTTATTATTAGTTTTAGCTTATTGTAGCGCATTGGACTGTTGTTGTCGTGTCAACGTGTGCCATAGCACCATGAAGTGTCTCATCTCATCTCATTATCTCTAGCCGCTTTATCCTGTTCTACAGGGTCACAGGCAAGCTGGAGCCTATCCCAGCTGACTACGGGCGAAAGGCGGGGTACACCCTGGACAAGTCGCCAGGTCATCGCAGGGCTGACACATAGACACAGACAACCATTCACACTCACATTCACACCTACGCTCAATTTAGAGTCACCAGTTAACCTAACCTGCATGTCTTTGGACTGTGGGGGAAACCGGAGCACCCGGAGGAAACCCATGCGGACACAGGGAGAACATGCAAACTCCACACAGAAAGGCCCTCGCCGGCCACGGGGCTCGAACCCAGGACCTTCTTGCTGTGAGGCGACAGCGCTAACCACTACATCACCGTGCCGCCCACCATGAAGTGTACTATGTTTAAACATCGCATATTGAAGGAGTGAAAAAATATTTATCTGAAATCTGCTTGTCACAGGTTCCTGGTTCCAGGTTACTTAGCTACATTAGATAAGATGATACTTACTTACTTATCCTGTTCTTCCCGAGTGGAAAATAAGGCCATGACACGTCAACGCCATTCTGTGCGGTCTAAGTTGGACTCAAGTCCACTCTGGTACCTGGAGATATTATTTGACTTGCCCTCATTGTCGTAGTTTCCATAGCAAGAGGGTTTTTTACGGTGTGGAAATGTTGGCCCTATGCCCAACCCCCGACCTGGAGGACCAGGGGATCGCTTTTTGGACCCTACCCTTCAACCTGTTCGGCATGGGTGGTCCTACCAGGAGTCTCCAGCCGACATAGCTCTCAAGGTCATAGGGACACACAAGCTGCCTCACCACGATAAGGTGGCAATCCTTTCGGAGCAGAGATAAGATGGTAGCTCCAGTGCAAATGTCACACATGGAAACCATTACTGATTGACTAACATCACTGGTCGAGTTGTAAAATCAAACCAGGGGGGATGGTGAAATTTTTAGTCTCGTGTCGACCCATCGGTCGGTCTGTCGGTGGGAAACTGGTTTGCTTTTTGGAGGGTTTGCACACAACGTAGGTCTGTGGACCTTGTTCATTTACCAGACATACAGTATTTTGTGCTGATAAAGTGTGTAGTACACACTGTGTACCCTTTTTATTGTTGTAAAAAACATAATACACTGGTATTTTACTGTAAAACATGCACAGTGTGGATGTCATGCGTCATATTTAGTCAGTCTCCTGGCTGACATACCTACCACATTCTCCATATTAGGGTGAAATGCAGATGACAAATTTGAAGTGTAACTTCATAGTCATGGTAGGCTCCTTTTAAATCGTTTGGTAAATAATTTATTAAAACCTCAGCAGGCAATGCAAATGAACAACTGAATCTTTTCATATCAAGTCAATAGAATTTTTATTCAAAGCTGAACATTGGGAACATTGAGTTAAATACAAAGGTAGGTAGGGAACCAATAAGCTAAAACAAGCAACAGTAAATTGTAAATCTTCAGCTCTTCAGCTGTTGGTTCTCCTGCTTGCTCCTGCTCCTGTATTGTCTCACACTCCGGGTCCTCCAGCTCCTGTCGCACTGTGTTGCAGTTGCTGCTGACTGTCATCTGGAATAAAGAGCAGTGGATAAGATAATTTAATTAAATATAATTATAATGTGGGCAGCACGGTGGTGTAGTGGTTAGCGCTGTCGCCTCACAGCAAGAAGGTCCGGGTTCGAGCCCCGGGGCCGGCGAGGGCCTTTCTGTGCGGAGTTTGCATGTTCTCCCCGTGTCCGCGTGGGTTTCCTCCGGGTGCTCCGGTTTCCCCCACAGTCCAAAGACATGCAGGTTAGGTTAACTGGTGACTCTAAATTGACCGTAGGTGTGAATGTGAGTGTGAATGGTTGTCTGTGTCTATGTGTCAGCCCTGTGATGACCTGGCGACTTGTCCAGGGTGTACCCCGCCTTTCGCCCGTAGTCAGCTGGGATAGGCTCCAGCTTGCCTGCGACCCTGTAGAACAGGATAAAGCGGCTACAGATAATGAGATGAGATGAGATCTGAATGAGGATTTGAGCTTTGAAAAATGACCGGATTCTTTCTGTAACGTTGATTCCCGCTGTTATCTAGGTCACGTGACACCTTAACGTTGACGGTTACCAAGGAGCTGCCTTGGATACTTTGATACTTTGCTTCGATACATACCAGCACTTTGATACATACTGGATACAAGCTAGCAAAATGAGTTAAAAGCAGGCATCTTTGGAAAGTTTCTTTGGAAAGGGGAAAAGGCCCATTGAGGAGACAGAAGAAGAGCCTATGACAAAGAAAAAGAAAGCTGCATTTTAGCAGACACTTTGTCGAGTCCTACACCAATCCTGCTCTGCCTTACATGTTGTGACCGGCTCTCTAATGAGGCAATGAAGCCTTCAAAACTGCTAGTGTCGTTTATTTTAGCCTTCCTGTCTTGAATAACACTTTTTGCTGCCTGAAGAATAACAAACGAACATCCAGGCTGATTAAATTAATGGCCTTATACAAGAAATCAAAGCTAACATGAACCTGAGTAAGCTATCGATAGCTGGCTAGACTCCAAACTAACATTCATTATGATAGCTGTGTTGTTATCCGCCGCCCACAAATTAGGCTCCATATCGGTAACTTTACAGCATGATAGCGGGCTCACAGAAAGTGTGGCTGATATTCGTAACTCTTGACTTACCTCCTGAAATGTTTTTTCTTGCGATCTTAAATCCGAACTTACTTAGGTCTTGCTGTCCACTCCGCTTGGCCATGATGCTGCAATCCGCTGCTGTCACTGACGCCGAATGAAATAAAAAATAACGGAACCCCAACTGAATGTCACCTCCTCAAATGCTTCGCTTGCGCGTGCCCTCTCTCGCGGTAGCTTATTGTATGCTCAGTTTCAGCAAAGCTACGTGGAATGGCATTTCTAGTTCTAATGTTAAATAGAAGTAATGTCCACATTTATTGATAAAATTGCTCAAGGGAAGGGAGGGGGGATGCCCGTTTTAGAGGGGGGATGATTTTGGCCATTTTTTATTCCAGGGGGGATGACCCCCTCAACTCGAGTACAGACTAACATTGTATTATACATTCACCGGCCACTTTAACAGGAACTTGTTCTTGATTCTAAGATTCTTTTTCTTGGCTGCAGGAGTGGAACCCAATATGATCTTCTGCTGTTGCATGCTGAGATGCTTTTCTGCTCAGCACAGTTGTAGAGAGTTGCTATGAGTTACTATATCCTTCCTGGCAAAAAAGCTCAAACCAATCTGGCCATTTTCCTCTGACCTCCCTCTCTTATCAACGAGGAGTTTGTTTCCACCCACAGAACTGTCACTCGCTCATTCGATGTTTGTTTTTTGTTTTTCACACCATTCTATCTGCGTAAACTCTAGAGACTGTTTTTTTGTGTGTGAAAACCCCAGGAGATCAGCAGTTTCTGAAATACTCAAACCAAAAATACTCATCTGGATCAAACCAACACCCATGCCACAGTGAAAGAAAGTCACACTTCACTGTGAGATCACAATTTTTTCCTATCCGAATGTTTGAACATTGTGAACATTAACTGACGCGCTTGATTTGTATCTGCACATTTTTATGCATCATACTGCTGTCAAGGGATTGGCTGATTAGAGAACTGCATAAAACAGCAGGTGGATGCGTGAGTGTATCTGTTCAGATTAGAAGGTTGAAACTTGTAACCCGTTAAGCATGAATATCTCTTCTTTCAGCACATCAGCAGCCGACGCCATAAAGACAGAGCAGCAGGAAAACCAGCCAAGCCCAAGTACAGCCCCTACACCAAGACTCCAAAAGGACAGACCAAACAGCAAATAGGAAACACAGTAAGAGCTCAACAGAGATATTACACTTTTATGTCACTTTTTGTCTTGAAAGGTGACACTATTAACTATTAACAGGCACAAAGGTTTTGGCGCCAGTCATAAGACCAAAATTGTGGTCACTATTGAGCAGATTTAGCTCATTTAACTCACAAATGGGTGAGACATTAATGGAAAATGGGAGCTCTGTCATGCTAAAGGAATTTTATTGGCATTTCTATCCTTCTGTCCCCATCTACAAGGCCTGAGGGCTCACTGAGGATTAAAATGATGTAAATTATATGCTATGGCCTTCACAGTGACAGGACCTCAGCCCTATTGAACACCAAAGGGAGATTTTGGAGCAAAGTGTCAGACACATTCTCTCCCATCACCATCAAAACACCAACTAAAGGAATATCTTTTGGAAAACGTGTGCTCCATTTCTGTACATTCCCAGAGACTTGTCGAATCGATGCCAAGGCACAGCTGTTCTAGTGGTTTGTGATGGCCTAACACCTTACTAGCACACTTTATGCTGGATTTTCTTTTAATTTGTGTATCTTTCATTTGGCAAGTGCCATTTTCTTTTGGAAAATACTGAGTGGAGATTATTGTAATGAATTGAGTGTTCTGATTTGTCTACGCTGATTAAAGATAGTGACTGTTACGAGATTTTGTTATTTTTGGCAAACGCATGGCTAAATCATTGCTAGCTGCAAGAGACAGACTTTTCAAACAGCCGTAAGTTATATTTAATAACCGATGAAACTGTTTTGCCAACATATTGCCTGCCAAGTCTCATTAATATAAATTTATTGGAAGAAATTAAACATGAGCTGGAGCCGCAAACCAAAAGGAACGCTTGGCCATCAATTGCAAGCCTCAGGTTGTTTCCAGTGTACTGTGTTCTCAGCTGCTAACTCTCTGCCACACTGACTGTATTTCTGCACTGAGTTTAGGAAGCATACAGTTCCCAAATGACCGGGATGCACATAATGAAATTAACTATGGATTTTTTCAGCATAGTTTCCAAATGGACTCGGGCTTCACTTAATCCCACCAGAAGAAGAGATCCAAAAACTCCAAATAACAAACATTGTGGTAATAATAAATGGATGTGTCTGTTTATTTGCTGACAGGAAGACAAAACAGTACTTAGGTTAATAAACTGGTTTAATGTTTCACTGACCATATGTTTATTAGGTGAGATGCACCTGTGTTTATTTAGATGAATGTTCTACTTTGGTTCCCCAGCGCAAATGGTCACAACATGCCTTAGGATTATTGCTTTTCTTAGTGAATATGGCCTTTGATATAGTATTTGAACCTTTAATATTTCTTATTTAAACAAAAAAAAATAGAGCATGTTAAAGTTAGTACTGCCAACTTAGTGACTTTGTTGCTAGATTCGGCGACCCCTTCAACTTTTTCAGCACACAAGCTGCATTCAATATGACTCTCAAGCTTACATCACAGATGCTGGTTAAATGAGTTGAGAAAGACGGGTCAGTCGATTCACCACCTGTGTGTAAAGCCTGACTGAGTTGCACTTACATGAGCTGATGTTCCCAATGACCAATCACTGATCACTATTGTTTCCTAATCACCAATCACTAATTACCACTGGTTCCCAATGAACAATCACTAATTACCATTGTTTCCCAATGAACAATCACTAATTACCATTGTTTCCCAATGAACAATCACTAATTACCATTATTTCCCAATGACCAATCATTAATTGCCATTGCTTCCTAATGACCAATCACTGATCACTATTGTTCCCAACGTCCAATGACTGATCACCATTATCCTTAACTTCTAATCACTAATTACCATTGCTTCCCAATGACCAATCATTGATTACTGTTATTCCCAATGACCAATCACTGATTACCACTGTTTCCTAATCAATCACTGATTATCATTGTTTCCCAATGAGCAATCACTAATTAACATTGTTTCCTTATGAATAATCACTAATTACTATTGTTTCCCAATGACCAATCACTGATTACTGTTATTCCCAATGACCAATCAGTGATTACCATTGTCTCCCAATGACCAATCACTCATTACTATTGTTTCCTAATGACCAATCACTAATTAGGGCCCGAGCCCTATGGGCGAAGGCCCTATTGTTCTTGTAAGAGTTCACTATTATTATTCTTCTTCCGTCTTCTTCTTCTTCTTCTTCCGTCTTCTTCTTCTTCTTTATTTTTCTCTGCTGTTGGGCCATTTTCGGGGCGCTTGCCATGGGCGAAAACGCACGAAATTTGGCACCAGTTCCGAGAATTGCCACCGCTACTCAGAACCAGAAGCCCAAACTTGGCCGGGGCTCCGGGCCTCTATAGCGCCCCCTAAGTCGTTGTGATTTTGGCCTCCCGCATTAAGGTGCCTGGGTGCCATGTAGTTTGTAGTAGTGGCATGCCATTTGGTACGCATATGTATCTCACTAAGCCGGTCAAAAATGTAATGCCAATGCATTAGCCACGCCCAACAGGAAGTGAGGTAATTTCACTTTTGTGCGAAATGCATGGCCACGAAGAAGGCGCAACTCCTCCTAGACCGTTCATAGGAATGTCACCAAAATTGATACACATCATCTACAGACATGGCTGACAAAAGTTACTAAATACGTTTCACGTAGGATAAACCGTTCAGAAGTTATACGTCGATCAATTTTCGATTCAAAATTTTACATGCTTAAAAATTCATAACAAATCTTCTGATTACTCAAAACTGCTCATACTTCACAGGCAAATCACACATTGGGCTTCTGACATGTTACCCAATTTCTGTGATATTTCGCCACTGGGGGCGCTATTTTTGGGCAAAAAATCCAATCTTTCCTCAAATTTGGTCAAACTTCACGGCCACCCTCTTTCTCCCTCCCATGTCATGTATACCACATTTTGGGAATTTTCGTCCATGGGGGGCGCTGTTTTTGGCCGACGCAATTGCTCCAAAACGGGTTTTTGGTTAATAATTCCATAATGCTTTTCCTTCACACCAATACCTTGTGACAGTATGTTGCTGTTGTAGACACTTATTTTTACAACTCATTATCGCTCATGTACAGCATAGCGCCACCTACTGACATGGGAAAAACCAAAAAATTTATTCTTCAAAAATCTATATCTCCTCTTCTATTTACTCAATTGTCATCAAACTTCATACGCAAACTCTTCATAGCTCACCTGACATTTACGCCAAATTTTGTGCACTTTCGCCACTGGGGGCGCTCTTTTTGGGCAAAAAATCCAATCTTTCCTCAAATTTGGTCAAACTTCACGGCCACCCTCTTGCTACCTCCCATGTCATGTATACCACATTTTGGGAATTTTCGTCCATGGGGGGCGCTGTTTTTGGCCGACGCAATTGCTCCAAAGCGGGTTTTTGGTAAATAATTCCATAATGCTTTTCCTTCACACCACTACCTTGTGATAGTACGTTGCTGTTGTAGACACTTATTTTTCCAACTCATAATCGCTCATGTACAGCATAGCGCCACCTACTGACATGGGAAAAACCAAAAAATTTATTCTTCAAAAATCTATATCTCATCTTCTATTTACTCAATTGTCATCAAACTTCATACGCAAACTCTTCATAGCTCACCTGACATATACGCCAGATTTTGTGCACTTTCGCCCCTGGGGGTGCTGTTTATGGCAAAAATGATATTGCAGCTTCCGATTTGTCAAACTTGGCAAGCAAACTCTTTACAAGACCCTTATTGGGGCGCTTGCCATGGTCGACAACGCACGAAATCTGGCTCCTTTTTCTTAGACTGCCACCGCTACTGAGAACCAGAAGCCCAGATCCAGGCGGGCCTCAGGGCCTCTATAGCGCCCCCCGAGCACCGTTCAGTGCGCGACCCTATTGTTGCCATGTGTCCAATTCTGTGCTTTGTCGCCATTGTGGGGGTAATGTCTCTTGCCGAAGAAGCTGTGGAAGGTCTTTCGCGGGGACGCATGCCCCCGCCCCCCTTGGCCGCTGGCGCGAGGGCCCGTCGAGGCCGCTTGCGGCTTTAATTACCATTGTTTCCTTATGAACAATCATGAATTACCATTGTTTTCTAATGGCCAATCACTGATTACTGTTATTCCCAATGACCAATCAGTGATTACCATTGTTTCCCAATGACCAATCACTAATTACCATTGTTTCCTTATGAACAATCATGAATTACCATTGTTTTCCAATGGCCAATCACTGATTACTGTTATTCCCAATTACCAACCACGAATTACCATTGCTTCCTAATCAATAGTCACTAATTACCATTGTTTCTCAACGACCAATCACTATCATTGTTTCCCAATGACCAATCACTAATTACCATTGTTTCCCAGTGACCAATCACTGATCACCATCATTCCCAACCACTGATTAAAATTTTTCCCACTCAACAATCACTGATCACTATTGTTCCCAATCTCCAATCACTGATCACCATTATTCCTAACAACCAATCACTAATTACCATTGTTTGTCAATGATCAATCACTGATCACCATCATTCCCAATCACTGATTAAAATAGACCAATCTTTGATCACCCTTCTTCCCAATGTCCAATCACTGATCACCATCATTCTCAACGACCAGTCACTGATCAACATTTTTCTCATCAACCAATCACTGATCAACATCATTGCTAAAGACCAGTGAGTCAGCACCATTTTTCCCAAGAACCAGTCACTGATCACCATTGTTTGTCCCACGCACCCAAGTCTTTGTTCTGCTATTCTTGGTGATATTTTAATCATCATAAAAGTCAGCTATTCCATCTGTAACTGTCCTTTGGGTCTATTTAACTTTGCATTCTTGATAGAAATTTAAGCATTTTGTAAATATGTAAACAGTTTGTGGAGTCATAACCAAAGATGAATTCTTTCTATTAGAAATGTTATGTTTTTTCTATTCCAATGAAACTTTGTTCTGTTCCAAGTTTCTTCCTAAGATCATCCTTCATGTAATACGTTTTGATAACCAAACATGACAATTCCCTGAATATACAAATTAGACTATGATGTCACCTTGGAAGACTTTTTCACCATGTATTAGCTACATTCCCTTGAAAAGATTTAGCCATACTGGTTAATAAAGGAACTTGATCTTGACGGTGTGCCACAAGGGTCAATTCTAGGGCCATTTTAGTTTCTTTTTTTCTCCAGACTTTTGCCTTCTTTTGAAATCAAAACAAGTAAGAATGGCTTAAATGTAATTACTGTATATTTTCTGACACTTTCTCTCCATCTCTGTCTCTCTACCCAGCCAGTGAAGCTGCCTCTGAGTAAGGACATGGGCCAGCCGCTGACTGCCACAATAGTGCCCTCTCACTTGGCAGCCATTGCCGCCGCAGCAGCAGCCGCCACCTTTCCAATTCGCGCCAGCCATAACCCGTCCCTTTTCCAGACTCAATCTCTGCCCACAACACTTCTTCGCCCTGCACCTGGGCCTATTAGGACCAGCCATGCGCCAGTTCTGTTCGCTCCCTACTGACCTCCGAACTGTGACTTCGGATTAAGTCTGATGCACCATCTCAGTGCTAAATTAAGTGTGGTCCAGTCGTGTGGATTATTGCCTTTTTTTGCTCATCGTCACACAAGAATCCTGTATGGATCTGATGTGTGAATACTATACCGCAATAATAATAATAAAAAGACAAACCAGGTAACTATGCATTGTCATCACCATATGACACACAGACTCTAAGCTCTAAATGGATTTAGAGATATTGTTGAGGGTGGGGCTTTTTTTGGTCTTGGTCACGTCATTGCTTCTGAAAAATAATTTTACATCTGAGAATAGAGAGGCTAAAGTATGGGAAAATAAGTTCTACTACTCAGCTGTTTGCACTTTAAGCCCTTCCTTCTGTGGATGTCTTCAGTGCTTTAGATCAGTAGAACGTGGTTTATTCCTTCCTGTATTTTGTTTATGGTTGTATGTACATGCATTTGGTGTCATGTGAACGGAAAATGGGAATGCTCGAGGGAAAGTGAATTACTGCTGATTTATTACCTGCTAAGCAAAATGTGTGTGTGTGTGTGTGTGTGTGTGTGTGTGTGTGTGTGTGTGTGTGTATATATATGAGTTTGTACATTTCTTGAAGCTTCCCATGCAAAAATCTACACAAGTCACATGGATGGTAAAGAGTAAAGCTTGTCTGTCTCATCTAACAATGTGAAAAAAAGAAAGGTTTCAAATAAAGTCTTACTTTGCTAACTTATATCGAAACAAATACTTCTACAAATTCACACACACACACACACACACACACACACACACACACCATGCTTTGTTTAACTTCACTGATAAATGATAGTCAGGAAATATCCCGATGTGCTTCCATAATGGAATCTTTCTGTTTATTATACCGCATGAAACACGGCTAATTTAAGCCTAATTTTGAACCATGAGAGAACAATAAACATCAATTTCATAACTCAGCTGTACCCTCTAAAAAATCTGCCGTTCTTGTCCATCTCTGGCACTTGAGTGAGTGTGCACCTCATTTGTCAAAATCCCACAAGTCTCCAGGTGTTGAATGAACTCAGCTGTTCTCTCCATGGACCTCCAATTGAACTCTCTCCCTTGTCTTGCGTAAATTTCCCACTGTGCCTTAACCCTGCTTGAAGGAAACCTGAGGGGAAAAGTCTCACTAGTGCACACTTTAAACCCAGCCGAGATGTTAGTCTTTTCGAGCAGATAGCAGGGGCTGCTGAATGGGATGTCTGGCGCCGTCATGCGGTCATAACTTATTTATGAACTAATAATGACCAACATCTGTATGTGAGATGGGCTCTTTTTTCGATCCGCCGTTCCAGGAAGCTGTCAGTGCACACTCACACACACTCTCACACACACATATGCACACATTGCCGGTTGCATCCTAGCCAGCTGAGGAAACAACATTTTAGTTAAACCAAATTGAGTTAAGGGCATTGGCCTCAGCTTTTAAAAGTATAGCAAGCTTGTATACTGTTTGCTCAAAAATCAAATTTACACAATTCTCCAATTTCCTCCAAATACGCAAAATAAACTAAGTGCTAGCCTTCATATCAACCTTCTTTGTTGGTATGAGGGGAGGCCAAGGCCTACTGGTTAGAGAAGCAGCTTTGGGAACAAAAGGTTGCTGGTCCGATTCCCTGGACCAGCAGGAATGGCTGAAGTGCCCTTGAGCAAGGCACCTAATCCCCAAGCTGCTCCCCAAGCTGCTCTGGGTACGTTATATGAGTCTGCTAAATAGCTGTAATGTAATGTCATGTAATATGAAAGAAAAAGCTTCTTATGTAATGTAACTATAACAAATCTACCACCTACACTGTCAGAAATAAGGGTACAGTAATAATAATCAGTTGAATTTATATAGTGCCTCTCTCTTACCCAAGGTCGCTTTACAATTAAGGGAGAAAAAAAAAAGTCCACCAAAAGAAGGTAAGGATGACACTCCAGTGGTGTAGCTACCACAGTCCCACCAAAAGGTGCACGAAGATAAGTCTCATACCGCCTGCACAGCCGCCGCGATGCTGCTGGGTAACATCGCTCGGAACACTGCGCCATGGATCCACAAAGCGAGCACAGAAGCACCGCCACACGGAGCGCTGGTATGTCCCAAACCACCTGTACAGCCACCACGACGCCACTGAGAAACATCACTCGGAACACCGCACCAAGCACCAAAGCACCACCGCACAGAGCACTGGACAACCATGATGTTAAAACAACAACGAGCTCACTGCAGTTCATAGCTAAGAGCACAGGCATCACCAACGGCGAACCAAGGCCTGGAGGGAACCGACACCCAAAACTGGGTCCGGAGCTACAACACAACCCGTGGACAAAACACTCAAACAAAACACTAAAAACAAACATCCAAGTACACAAACACAAAAAAAGAAAAAAGGGAAAATAAAACGAAATTAAATTAAAAAGTTCTAGTGAGAAGCGGCAGCCAGAATGCGCACAGCGTACTCTCAACCGGAAACAGAAAAAGAAAAAAATAGGAGTCCATATCTGTCCCCCAAGGTACAGTCTACACTAATGTACCCCCCAAGGACTCATTATTGGACCTCAAGGTAACTGTGTGTATGTTTTAGGGCCAAAAAGGTACATACGTGTTCCTTAGCAGTATTTAAAGGGTACAAATAAGTATCTTGGAGGGTACTTGGGCAGCTTTTATACTGCTGTATGCAACTGATCGAGGAAAAATCCACCCTGAATAACTTGCATATGTCAATATGTATTATTGATCTTCAATTGTATAAAAAAATACATTCTAATCAACATCAGCTGATTTTTAGTATTTTCATATTTTTTCTTGGTTAATGGTTTTCAACATTGCTGACGGTGAGTTAGTCCTTGTTTCATCACTATCTAAAGACAGTGATGCAGCAGCGCTTTAGTCCTTTAGTCTGTCCTGTTCTGTCACCTCTTCGTCTGTATGCTCAGCTTCCAAAGTATTCCATGCCAATACTGCGCTTGTCTTCTCATAAATCGCTAACTACTCTTGCTGAGCTGAGTATCTCAGTGCCATCTAGAGCTGTACTGCATTCTGGAACCTCGAGTCCAACGTTTGCACCAATGTCTATGCTACTTCTTATTGGATTTCTCACGATACGATGTTGAACATCACTGGAAAATGGTGAGTAAGGGAAGAAATTCTTGCTAACACTGAAACCTGGCCATTATCCTTCATGTTTGAGTTTGAAAATTTTTCTACAATTAAACACTGCTTCTGGGTTCGAACCTTACAGCTAATGGGGGCCTTTCTGTGTGGAGTCTGCATGATCTCCCCGTGTCTGCGTGGGTTTCCTCTGGGAGCGCCGGTTTCCTCCATAGTCCAAAGACATGCAGGTTAGATCACATACCCAGCCGCTGGGATTGCACAAGCCAGTGTATACTTAGTGCCAGTCCCAAGCCCTGTTAGATTAGGGAGGGTTGCATCAGGAAGGGCATCTGGTGTAAAACCGATGCCAAATCAAATATGCAGGGATCATGATGATCTGCTGTGGCGACCCCAATGGGATCAGTCAAAAGAAGAAGAAACACTGCTTAAAATCTGCACTAGCAATGTGCATTGTAGTGCGGCACACAACCGCTAACTTCTTACAGGAATAGCGAAAAAAAACCCAGCACCAACCAAGAAATTAGCACCAGAATCTCATCTCATCTCATTATCTCTAGCTGCTTTATCCTTCTACAGGGTCGCAGGCAAGCTGGAGCCTATCCCAGCTGACTACGGGCGAAAGGCGGGGTACACCCTGGACAAGTCGCCAGGTCATCACAGGGCTGACACATAGACACAGACAACCATTCACACCTACGGTCAATTTAGAGTCACCAGTTAACCTAACCTGCATGTCTTTGGACTGTGGGGGAAACAGGAGCACCCGGAGGAAACCCACGCGGACACGGGGAGAACATGCAAACTCCACACAGAAAGGCCCTCGCCAGCCCCGGGGCTCGAACCCAGGACCTTCTTGCTGTGAGGCGACAGCGCTAACCACTACACCACCGTGCCGCCCAGCACCAGAATCGCTATTGCTAAATGTCAGATATTTCAAAATAAACATACTGATTATGTTTCAGGGTGGAGTTTTCATACATTCTTAATAATTTGTAACCCATAGCTGCTAAACTGTAAGAAAAGCAATTGAACCATGGAAACTTCCTCCAGCTTAATTAATACTGATACGTACTGTACTTACTTGAAAAGCTCTCTCACCATTTCAGTGACTCACCATTTCAAGCTCAGTGCTGCATAATGACATACTCGAGTGCAAAGAATTCCGTCTGTGAGATTGCATTGCAGTGCATTTCCTCCCTACATACCATACAACACACTGACTTGAATCCCTGCCCTTTCTTTTCAAGTGCCTGAGACAGAGGATGCGGGGGGGTACAATATATAATGGAACTACACAGGGCGGCAGAAATTCCTCCCAATGAACGGATGGATGACAGATTTACACCTTCAGTCATTCTTGAGGAATCTAGTTAGTAATTAGCATTCCATCACAGAAGGATTGGGTTTTTCTTTGCATATATTGCACTCTCTGTACTAGATAGCCTGGAGCTGTGAAAGCCTGCGGTGTGTGATGCATCACACAGATCTCCTGCAGGAAATGGAGCAATTTCATGGATCATGCTGACAGAAGGGTGCAGTCTCAATTTGACCCCCGGTTCTCTAGGGAGTGAGTTACTATCTGCTGATGGAATGTGTATGCCCTGATTATAAAGGTGACTCAGTAAACTGCGACACAAACATTTTTGGAAGCCTTTTGGAAAACTTCTGACAATCTGACTTTAACAGAATGCACGCAGAACTTATACAGCATAGCACTTAGCTGGATGAAAGGTAATGCTAAACACCATAGAACCATTGGGTACACAAGAGCATATATAGTGCTTCTCATTCTCCAATATAGGGAAGAGGTGGTATGGTGGAACCATCGTGAGTAATGGAATGCACCTGCCATTAGATTAGATTAGATTAGATTAGATTAGATTAGATTAGATTAGATATTTATTGATCCCTTTGGGAGGGTTCCCTCAGGGAAATTAAAATTCCAGCAGCATCATTACAGGATGAACAGAGAATAGAAAATAGAGAAAACTTCTAGATAAATTAAATTATTTACATATACAAATATAAAAAAGAACAAGATATGGGAAAAGAAGAAAGAAAAAGAAAAAAAATGTCCAGCAGGAGAGGTTTTGCACATTATATTGCACATTGTCCAGTATTGCTTTTTGTCAGGCTAGGCTAGGCTACTGCTCCTTCCTGTCCTCTGTCCTCCTGTTACCCCTCCTCCCCCCCAGAGAGGAGTTGTACAGTCTGATGGCGTGAGGGACTAAGGAGTTTTTAAGTCTGTTCGTCCTGCATTTGGGAAGAAGCATTCTGTCACTGAACAGGCTCCTCTGGTTGCTGATGACGGTGTGCAGAGGGTGACTGGCATCGTCCATGATGTTCAGTAGTTTGTCCATAGTCCTCTTCTCTGCCACCATCACCAGAGAGTCCAGCTTCATGTCAACCAGAGAGCCGGCCCGCCTGATCAGTTTGTCCAGCCTGGATGTGTCCTTCTTGGATGTGCTGCCCCCCCCCAGCACACCACGGTGTAAAACAGGACACTGGCGACCACGGACCGATAGAAAATCCGCTATTACAGGATGAAGTTTTCAGCAATCTAGGACAACTACGAGGGAGATATAGGTTATAGGGTTCTATATAGAACTTGCATTAGAGAGACGCATTTTCTAAGAGTGGACTACATTGGAAGAATCTAAAACTGGCTGGATCTTTGGTTTGTCTGGTTTCACACTGGTGGAAAGCTTTAAAGAACCTTTGTAGGACCCCTTTAGAAAGCTAGAACTACTGCAGAACCCAAGAGCATACACAGAACTTCTCATTCTCTGATGTAATGAAGAGTTAGTACAGTAGAACCATCACATGTGATATCTGGGATACACCACAATCTGGTAAGGTGCAGGTTTTGGCATTACAAGGTGAAATTTCATAAAACTAGAAGAACTAGACCCAGAAAAAAGGGATTATTTGAAGGTTACAGCATCATTGGATAATTAAGTTTTGATTCTCAGCTTCCTAAAAGTGTTTTACTTGGAACCCTTTCTGACAGGAAAAACTTGTATGGTTTTCCATAGAACAAATTTTCTAAGATTGTACCACAATAAAACAGCTGGCTCCTTAGTTCCAGTTTGACATTCATTCTAGCACCCTAAAGGCTTCTTTGGCTTGTCCCCTTAAAGTGTTTTTGTAAAGCCCAATGTCAGAGGGTTTTCAGAAACTACTCCAAGAAGAATGCTTTAGGCCAAGTTTACATTAGACCGTATCTGTCTCGTTTTCTTCACGGATGCACTGTCCGTTTACATTAAAACGCCTGGAAACGCCGGGAAACGGGAATCCGCCAGGGTCCACGTATTCAATCCAGATCGTGTCTGGTCTGGTGCTGTGTAAACATTGAGAATACGCGGATATGCTGTGCTGAGCTCTAGCTGGCGTCGTCATTCGACAACGTCACTGTGACATCCACCTTCCTGATTCGCTGGCGTTGGTCATGTGACGCGACTGCTGAAAAACGGCGCGGACTTCCGCCTTGTATCACCTTTCATTAAAGAGTATAAAAGTATGAAAATACTGCAAATACTGATGCAAATACTGCCCATTGTGTAGTTATGATTGTCTTTAGGCTTGCCATCCTTCCACTTGCAAGTGGTAAGTGACTTGTGCACAGCGGCTCAGTCCCGAATCACTGCTCGTGCGCTTCACTCGCGCGCTCTGTGAGCTGCGTAGGGCCGGAGTGCGCACCCTCCAGAGGGCACTCACTGTTCAGGGCGGAGTGATTTGGAGCACAGCCGCTGAGGAGGAACCGCTGAGCCGCACTGACACATTTCAACTTACGTGCCAAATTAGTCATGTGATTAGCGTATCCGTGTATTGGCGTTGCTGTGTGCACGCGAATCGTGTATTGGCATTGCTGTGTGCATGCTAATCGTTTTTAAAAACGTTAATCTGATGATCCGCTGATACGGTCTAATGTAAACCCCACCTTAGAAAGCTAGAACCAATAACCACCTATTGGGTAACCCAAGAGCATAAACAGTGTCATTCCTCTAGTGAAACTCTTAAAGGTTTTGTGTAAAGCCCTACATCAGAATGTAGAACCCCTTTAGAAGCTAGAAACAATAACCATCCATAGAATGATTGGGCAACCCATTATAGTGTGAACATTTCAGTAATCTAGGATATCTTCACTCTTTAAAAAAACAAATCTTTTTAGAGATAACTGGATGATTAATGGTTCTTAGCCTCCCTTAGAGTCTCTCCACAAGAGAGCTTTACTTTGTATCACGTTGGAGGAGCCTACTTTCATTCTTAAAACTAAAAGGTACTTTGATTTTTGCCCCATTGGTGAAACCATTAAACAGGTAAATCACCTGTTTTGCCATTATGGGATGAATGTTTCAGTAATTGTGTGACAACATTTCTTCAGGGGTTCACTGGATAATCAGGGGTTTTTAGCCACCTAAAAGGGTACTATTTGGAACCCTTTTTGGTAGGAAAACTTGTAGGTGTCTAGATATAACTAGACTAGAACCTTCTCAGAACCACATATGAAGAGCCAAAAAACATATGGATCCTGAGTTCCAATTTTATTAAGGTAAAAAAAAAAAATTCTAGCACCTAAAGGGTCCTTTGGTTTTTCTCTTTTGTGCTACCCTTATAAGATGAACATTTGATTAATCTAGGATAACCTCACTCTTTATGGGTTCATTGGGTAAATAAGGGTTCTTAGCATCCTAAAGGGGTTCTACTGTAGCTACATAGTACTGTTGTTAAGACTACCTAAACTGAGACCAAGTCATTACCAAGATCAAGACCAAAACAAGACCAAGACTTTGAAGGGTTGAGATCAAGTCAAGGTCAATACTAAGGCAGGGCAAGACCGAGCCAAGACCAAGACCAGACCAGGGAGTGTGAAAGGGGCTGGGGAGGGGTGACCACTGTTAACAGTAACAAAAATGTCAAATTAGCAATGTGTCACATTATTGGTTGCATTTGAAGCAGGAAGTTTTACATCCAGTCACAGTAATGATGTCCACAAATACATCAGACAATACATAGGCAATTTAGTGAAATCCCTGTAGTTGTTGTCTTGATTGATTTTGAAACAAAATCCCTAGTCCTCTATGTCTGAGACCGAGATGAGACTGAGACCTACAAAAAGTGGTCTCGAGATCAAGACCAATCCCAAGTACTACAACACTATGACATAGATCCTTTAAAGGTTCCCCACATTGCAAAGACCTTAAAAATCATTATACATAATTTTAAGTCTATCATCCAAAAGGTTCTTTGGTTTTGTTTTGTTTTTCCCCATCTGGACTTTTATGTAGAAAAATGCAAAAGGCGGCATCTCTTTTGTACATTGTATAAAACCTTCTAAGCTGAACTCCTTTAGAACAATTAACCATTTAAAGAACACCAATGGAACCTTTTCTGAAGAGCACAATTTCATGTAGTTTCATACAGACACTGCAGTTGTCTTAATGAGGATTTGAAATATTGCTGCTCTCCTAATGGCTGTCATTACTCAGTAAATGACACAGTTTGTGATGTGTTCAAAGACAATTATGAGAGCTAATACAGGAGGCCAAGTTTACTTTTAAGCAAGAAAAATATATGATCAGTGGTGTTGACTTAGAGGAGCCATGGATGGAGTCTGGTGGGAATTGACTGTAAGCCCAGTGAAAGGTAATTAATAACAGCATGAAAGGATTTCATTTCAGGTTGACTTGGAGGTAATGTAGCATGCATTCCGCAAACTGGAGTCAGGCTTCATTATTATTAAGACCACTCATATCAATTACCTCTGAAAAATGAGCCTTGGTGAGAATTAATTCAATCCAGTCCAGCTCAGGGTTTAGAAGTGCAGTTCAGTGCAAGAAACTAATTATTTTCCACCTGTTGAAAATTCTTAGTTTAAGTGCTGTGTGGTCTGTTTTCTATGTGAACCCAGATCCATCATTGGGCCCATACGCTCTCAGAATGTATGTGTAACAGGTAATCATTCAAGAACTATTTGGGCTGTGCAAATTAACAGTCTAACTGCATGGTGGTGCACTTGCAGTGGTTAGCACTGTCTCCTCACAGTAAGAAAGTTCTGGGTTCAAACCTTGCAGCTGACCGGTCCTTTCTGTGTGGAGTTTGTGTGTTCTTCTCATGCCTGTCTGGGTTTCCTCCACAGCCCAAAGACATGCAGATTTGGTCAACTGGCTACTCTAAAGCTGCTTTTACATGGGCATTTGTGCCAGAACAAGCTGTTCCTGGATCAAGTTGCCCTGGCGCAACTGCCCATCTAAACACGATTTGTTCCGGAAAAATTTGATACCGGTGGGTGCAGCTTGCTCCGCTTTTCGAGGTGGTGTAACTTGTTTTGGAACATCTTGCTCCGGGCACAACTTGTTCCCGCTTACCATCTAAACATAATTTGTGACAAGTAGGACAGCTTACGCATGCGCAGTGATGATGATGATGATGTTCATCCTTCAAGATTGAAGATGACCATTACTTCAATTTGGTGGGTGGCAGTTGTGGGTCCAAAGGTGACTGATGAGACCAATCCGGGCTTTGAAGGTACACTTATGTGTCAGGCACGCATGGGTAGGTGCTGTAGTGGGGGTGGCGATAATTCGAGACTTCCATGCAGGTTGTGTCTTCTGGGCCTCGGCGATGCATTTCATCTCTGCTGCACAGGCATCATTGGTAAGCTTTGCTCCCCATGCTGGACAATCCTGAGCAAGTGACTCCCAGGAGTTGAGATCAATTTCTAGGGTTTTGAGGAACACTTTGAGATTGTCCTTGCATTTCTTCTGTCCCCCATATGTTTGCCTTGGCACAGCTGTCCATACAACAACTGTTTGGGCAGTCAACTGTCTGGCATCCTGACAACATGGCCAGTCCATCTGGCCTTATTACTCCATTGCATGGTGGTCAAGGACGGCACATGCCCACTGCCCTAATGCGTGTGCTTTGCGGCAAATGCAATGGTCAGTTCTTCTCAAGTGCTTTTGCTTATCAAATTTCCCCTTTAGATGATGGAGTCAAGTGATTCCCAAGCCAATCACAGTGACAACTGGACTAAAGAGGAGGTTCTTACCCTCACCTAGTTGTGGGGAGATGCAAATACCCAGTTGGATTTGGAGAAATTGGGCTGCAATGAGCAGATTTACTGCTGAACCACTGAGCATTTAAACCAAGAAATGAGCAGTGAGAGGACAATAAAGCAAGTTAAAAATAAGATAAAATACTTGAGAAGAAATTACAAAATATGTAAAGACAATAACAAGTACTTATTCCTTCCAGTTTGGTTCTGATCGCATTTGCGCATGCACACTTTTGTGTTCGCCAGTCTAACTTCTGGTCCACCACCAAAATAGAGTGAGCATGTAAACACGAAGGAAAGTGCACACAACTTGTTTCCACTGCCCATGTAAAAGCAGCATAAATTGCCCATAGGTATGAATGTGATTGTGGATGGTTGGTTGTCTCTGTGTTAGCCCTGTGATAGACTGGTGACCTGCCCAAGGTATATCCTGCCTCTTGCCCAAAGTCAGCTGGGACTGGCTTGAGCTTTCCCCATGACCCTGATGGAAATGCGGTATAGATGAATGGATTTATTTTAAGAAACAAAAACATAATAATATACCAAAAACATCATGAAACAATTTCCTTTAGTAGTTCAAACAACATCCATCTATCATCTGTAACCACTTATCCTGTGCAGGGTCGCGAGCAAGCTGGAGCCTATCCCAGCTGACTATGAGTGAGAAGCGGGGTACACCCTGAACAAGTCGCCAGATCACAGGGCTGACACATGGAGACAAACAACCATTCACATTCACACCTACGGTCAATTTAGAGCCACCAATTAGCCTAACCTGCATGTCTTTGGACTGTGGGGGAAACCAGAGCACCTGGAGGAAACCCACGCAGACACGGGAAGAACATGCAAATTCCATGCAGAAAGGACCCCATCAGCCACTGGGCTCAAACACAGAACTTTCTTGCCATGAGGCGATAGTGCTAACTACTACACCACCGTGCTGCCAGTTCAAAAAATATTTTTGATATAATTCATGTTTACGTTGGCATGCACTCATTCAAGAATTTTCTTTCAACAGTCCAAAACAGACCTGGTACAGGATTATGAAAGAATTTCAATCATTACTGCAAAAACATTTTATATTTTGGATGACATCTACCAAAAAAAAAAAATCACAATAATTATTGAAATGTATGTATTTTATTAGCCATTTTAAAAATCTCGCTCTGCTGTCAGGCGTATCATAGCAACATTGACAGCGCCCAGTGAAAAGCGTATTCTCTCTTTGGGTAGTGGAACATAAAATGACAGACAGTCTGAGGGATAGCAGCAGGGTTTCCTTCTATCACATGCAAATCACCTTGTCTTAATATCCTAACCTGTAATATTTCTCTCCCATAGATTTGCACGGAATTGATTCTCAAACATATGGAATAAAGCATGTCCTGTCTACAGGATGACTGGCAACCCTAATACAAACTATCCATCACAAAACTGTATATAATGGAAATGTAAAGTACTTAAAAATAATTATGCTATGTGTCTGTTTGGCCATTTATCATAGCTAATGCTAACAGCTGATGTAATAGATGCACACTAACTTTCTAGAAAGTGTTAGGTTTTGATCTGTCTGTAGCGAAGGAGGTTTAATTGACAAAGTCTGATCTAGAAACATCGACCTCTATCACCTAAGAGATTCTGCCTCACGGATCGATCCGGGAGCAAACAGTCACTGAGACAGACACAGCTGCTCAGAGATGTTTCTCAGTTTATGGTAGGACAAACATGAGTATATATATTCACATTCAAGAGTGTGTTGTAGCGATGCGACTGGATGATGATGATTTAATTGATGAAGCTAAGTTATCTATGTATAACGTTAATAGGTGATGAAGCATGACATCACTGTATAAAAGAAGAGAGATGTTATGTACCATTACATCACCCATCAGGATCATAATCTTATGAAAAGAAGAAAGACATTACCGGTCAAAGTCACCTTCATTAAACAGAGCAGAATGTGAGAGCAAAGATAAATCTCAAGGATTTAACTAACCAAAACAAGTAGCAATCAGACCAGCCTGTACCAGTTTCAAGAACAAGTAGCAATCAGACCAGCCTGTACCAGTTTCAAGAACAAGTAGCAATCAGACCAGCCTGTACCAGTTTCAAGAACAAGTAGCAATCAGACCAGCCTGTACCAGTTTCAAGAACAAGTAGCAATCAGACCAGCCTGTACCAGTTTCAAGAACAAGTAGCAATCAGACCAGCCTGTACCAGTTTCAAGAACAAGTAGCAATCAGACCAGCCTGTACCAGTTTCAAGCATGCCAGACAAATCTTTTTTTTTTTTTTTTATCAGAAAGTTATTGGTGTTACTTGCTGCAGGATCCACAATACTGTTAACATTATTAGTTTGTTAATCGAATGCCTGTAAGATTAACTTCATCTTATCAAAATGTGCTTTATGTCTATATGTAATCTGAGGCATGCTTTGCAGTGCATGTGTGGTTGCTAAAATGACACGCTGCATCAACGCACCCTGTTGGGGGGGTGGGGGTGGGATGAGCAGTAGCTCATCATTTAAAGTGATTAACCAGGAAATTTTGAAATTACAGGGTTACGAAATGTCATCATTATACATTAATACAAGATGAGATGTTCTAGATGAAAAAAAATAAGTGGACTTTAGCTTAAAAAACGTTAAGGTTGTAACATCAGTCCGTTGGGCCATTTCCCCGGGCGCGGCCATACTGGATTAACCAGATACATGGATGCATTAGGAGACGAAAACGAGGGTGCCGCTGTGTGACGTAGGATTCCGTACATCTTCCTCATTCAGTCCTGGATCCAAGACGTTTGTCCGATTGGCTTCATCGAGTAAAGCGAGAAAACTTCACTCCTGGAAAAAGCAGCAAATTGTGCAGGGAGCATTTTCCAGAAGATTGTGGATTTGTGGAGGACTTTCATGAAAAAAAAAAAAAAAATCACCGGGAAGAAGCGAGACATGAGGCAGAAATGACAACTGAAGCCAGACGCGATCCCAACTTTGTTTCACCACAAAACACCAGCAGCACGACGTGTCACGCTTCAAAAGGATGGAAGATAAGCAGGTAAATATATCCATCCATTATCTGTAGCCGCTTACCCTGTACAGGGTCACAGGCAAGCTGGAGCCTATCCCAGCTGACTATGGGCAATAGGTGGAGTACACCCTGGCATCGCAGGGCTGACACACACAGACAAATAACCATTCACACTCACGGTCAATTTAGAGCCACCAATTAGCTTAACCTGCATGTCTTTGGACGGTGGGGGAAACCAGAGCACCTGGAGGAAACCCATGCAGATATGGGGAGAACATTCAAACTCCAGGCAGAAAGGCCATCGTCAGCCGCTAGGCTCAAACCCAGGACTTTCTTGCTGTGAGGCGACAGTGTTAACCACCACACCACCGTGCTGCCCCAGATAAATAGATATATTTTTGAATAAACAGGCAATAAACTATCTGCTACTTTATTTTGATTCCTTCTCTAATACTGCATTGGCATAATTTTTGTAGAGAAATGCAAACAAATTGACTGAGAAGTCACACTAGACCATAATATTATTCTATAGTCTAGTATAGCATGCACTTGTACACCTCCGCTGTGCTCGCGGAAAATGACATCAAGCACGATGGCGTTATGGTGGCCTCCCTGACAAAGAATAGTCCCATCTATTTATCATCACTCTGTTGGTTATATCGTTAAGAACAAATTCAACATGCAGCGTTCTTATAAAGGACAGACATAAAGACAGACTTTTAGCTCAATTTGTTTATTTGCGAGATATTTCCTTTAAAGGGCCAGGCACTAAAATCAGCCATTCTGAACAGGGCTGTTTAGAAAGAGTGAGAAGAGAGCTGTGGTAGTATTTTATCCTTGTCATATTTTGACCAAAGCATGTCACAGACATTTCATTAAGACCTCAGGGAATGGTCTCTCCTTTAAAGATTTCCTCTGAAAGCTAATTAACAGGACAGCACATGCGGACTTCTGACCTTCACACCCATATGTGGTTCTTTCTCAAACTGCTGCCATAAAGTTAGAAGCACACAGTTGTACAGGATGTCTTTGTATGCTGTGGCATTACACTTTCTCTTCACTGGAGCAAAGAAGCACAAACTTGTTCCAGCTTGACGACGCCCCTGTGCACAGAATGAGCTCCATGAGAATGAGTGTGGTTTACTGGAGTGGAAGAACTCCAATGGCCTGCACAGAGCCCTGACTCAACTCAACCCCAATGAACACCTTTGGGATGATTTTAAATGCTGACTGAACCCCCAGAACCCCTTAACCAACATCAGTGCCTGACCTCAATAATGCTGCTGAGGAGGAAAGATGTACCCTTGACGATACCACCCAAGCAACAAGGTACCAGTCAGACAGTTTGGGTCCCTTATTTCTGAGAATGTAGATCCAGAACTGTATGGCCCTTATAGATATCATTTAGTGCAAATTTCCCCAAAGCCTTCATTTTTCTGGAGTCTAGAAAACTATCGAACTATACAATTAATGATATTGGTGTCCCATTCAGGGTCTATCCTTGCTTTGTGCACAGCGTTCCACAGGAAAGGCTCTGGATCCACACAATTCTGATGAGGATAATCTGGGTCTCATTAATCTGCTAAACACTGAGGGCAGCAATGATATTAGCTTGAAAGCTAAAGCTTTGGGAAGCTGAACTATTTGTGCAGAACGTATAGATGTGGTGGTGAGACAGCCAGACAGACTAAAGGGCTGCTGCATTGTGCTTGAAGCAAGAGCTAAATCTCACTGCACTACTATCATATCAGCTGGTACTCGGACTGCCTTGTAAGTAATGTACTGTAGGAAACTGAAAAGGCATGTAAATTAAGTAAGTAAGTAAATAGTAAGTAAATTTTATTTATAAAGCACATTTAAAAACAGTGCAAACTGACCAAAGTGCTGTACAGTGTCTGGCTAAAACAATAAAAAGAAAATAAAAGCAATAAAGCATCTCATCTCATTATCTCTAGCCGCTTTATCCTTCTACAGGGTCGCAGGCAAGCTGGAGCCTATCCCAGCTGACTACGGGCGAAAGGCGGGGTACACCCTGGACAAGTCGCCAGGTCATCACAGGGCTGACACAGACACAGACAACCATTCACACTCACATTCACACCTACGGTCAATTTAGAGTCACCAGTTAACCTAACCTGCATGTCTTTGGACTGTGGGGGAAACCGGAGCACCCGGAGGAAACCCACGCAGACACGAGGAGAACATGCAAACTCCGCACAGAAAGGCCCTCGCCAGCCCCGGGGCTCAAACCCAGGACCTTCTTGCTGTGAGGCGACAGCGCTAACCACTACACCACCGTGCCGCCCCACAATAAAGCATATTAGTAACATATGGTAAGAAAACATTTTAGCAGCATTCCAATAGACAAAGACAACTGGGCGTAGTGTACAGTGGCAAAACACTGACAGCAATGACCAACACATAGTAAAAGAAGATGAAGCGTAAAATAATTAAGATACATAAAAAGTGCTAAAAAGCAATTTAGATACATAAAAGGTGTTAAAGGGCAGTGGCTTAAGGGAGAGAAGAAAGCTAAGAACCAAGAAGCAAAGGCTAAAGTGTAAAAGTGTGTTTTCAGTCTAAATTTAAAAGTAGTGATAGTGGGAGCGAGTCTGATGTCTGGAGGCAGACCATTCCAAAGACGTGGGGCTGCCACTGCAAAGGCTCGGTCACCTTTATGTATGAGACGGGACCGGGGAACATGGAGGAGGCCTTGGTTAGTGGATCTGAGAGACCTGGGTGCAGAGTGGTGTCGCAGCATGTCTGAAATGTAGGAAGGGGCCTGACCATGTAAAAACGTAAAAACTAAAAGAAGTATTTTGAATTGGATTCTAAAACATATGGGGAGCCAGTGCAGAGAGGAGAGGACAGGGGTGATGTGATCATGCTTCCTAGTACCAGTTAAAAGTCTAGCAGCAGCATTCTGCACCAGCTGTAGGCGTGCTATCTGGGACTGGGGGAGGCCAAAATATAGGGCGTTACGGTAGTCGAGGCGAGATGTTACAAAGGCATGTATAATGGTTTCTAAATCCTGGAATGATAGGGAGGGCTTAAGGTGGGTAATGACTCTGAGTTGGTGGTAGCTGTTTTTAATGACTGAGTTTATCTGTCTCTTAAAACAAAGTTCGGAGTCGAAGATGACCCCGAGGCTTTTGGCGTATGGTTTCACAAAAGGTGAGAGGGTAGATAAACTAGAAGTCACAGAGGGGATTGATTTGGGGGAACCAAAAATGATAACCTCAGTCTTAGAATCGTTGAGTTGGAGAAAGTTCTTGGTCATCCAACACTTAATGGCATCCAGGCAGTCCAACAAACACTGGGTGGAATCCTTTGATGTTAATGGTATGTATAACTGAGTGTCATCTGCATAAAAATGAAATGAAACATTGTGTTGGCGAATTATGTCACCCAGGGGGAGCATGTATAAACAGAAGAGCACCGGGCCCAAAATGGAACCTTGTGGGACACCATATGAGACCGGGGCTGAGGGAGAGGAGGAGTGGTCGATAGAGACTGAGAAAGTTCTGTGTAGTAGATATGATTTAAACCAGAGTAGTGCTGTGCCACTGATGCCCACCCGCCCCTCGAGGCGGTTGAGGAGGATGTTGTGGTCCACTGTGTCGACAAAGTTCTGTGTTTAAACCCAGAACTTCATTATAACGTAAATCTTTTGCAGAACTGAAGCTTATGTATTGATTATAAAAATGAACAAGTGTTGCCAGGCAAAACAAACCTCACCCGGTAGCACTTATGATGAATATGAAGGAAGATCTCATCTCATTATCTCTAGCCGCTTTATCCTTCTCCAGGGTCGCAGGCAAGCTGGAGCCTATCCCAGCTGACTACGGGCGAAAGGCGGGGTACACCCTGGACAAGTCGCCAGGTCATCACAGGGCTGACACATAGACACAGACAACCATTCACACTCACATTCACACCTACGGTCAATTTAGAGTCACCAGTTAACCTAACCTGCATGTCTTTGGACTGGGGGGGAAACCGGAGCACCCGGAGGAAACCCACGCGGACACGGGGAGAACATGCAAACTCCGCACAGAAAGGCCCTCGCCGGCCACGGGGCTCGAACCCGGACCTTCTTGCTGTGAGGCGACAGCACTAACCACTGCACCACCGTGCCACCATGAAGGAAGATATCACAAAAAAAAAAAAAAAAATAGGTACCCTGTGTGTCCATGTGGCTACTGCTTATAAATAACAGTTTTCTGATCCCATGTCCATACAGTAAATATAGCATATATATTTACTCTATGAGGCAGTAGCCACAAAAATGAAGCATAATCCAAAAATGAACAATTTAAAAAAAAAAAAAAAAAAATCACAGAAGTAAAATATACCAAGTGTCTGTACTTTATATTATTCTACTCTTACCTCTTATGGTTTTTGAAACTGAAACCTCCGAACCGAGGCTGACATACACACGCTGTCGCCATGACCGAAACTCTTATTTCCCGGAAATGGCCTGGCGCTAGAGCTCAATGGAACGCACTTTCCCTCTGTAATAAGCATAAACATATCTGAAAGCGATTTCTTTAAATGGTGAACCAAATTGTATACACTCACCGGCTATTTTAATCGGAACACATGTATGGACATGCACAGTGCGCGATCGTTACACTCTTACATTCTTACAGCATGATGACGTAGTGGCTAGCGCCTCTATACAGTCTGGTTCCTCTCGAGGCTTCTTCCTCATGTCGTCTGAGGGAGTTTTTCCTTGCCACCGTCGCCACAGGTGTGCTCATTCGGGATAGATTAGGGATAAAATTAGCTCATATTTTAAAGTTGTTCAAATTCTGTAAAGCTGCTTTGCGACAATGTTTATTGTTAAAAGCGCTATACAAATTAACTTGACTTGACTACAGTATGAGGCAGTAGCCACAACAAAAACAATTTTGACCTTTTTGGTGACCTTGACCAGATGACCCTCAAAATGTTGGAGGTTCTATTTGAGACCAATGCCCATCTATCCTGAAAGTTTCATGAAAATTGATCCAGCCGTTTTCCCGTAATATCATTAACAACAAAACAAAGAAACCCGACCGAAAACAATACCTTGCCCCCTGGTGGACTCGGTCCCAGGTGAGGTAATAAACAGAATGGATTTTTCCTTTATAAGTGCATGAAAATCTGTGCCTGTTCTGAGGAACCCACATCAAGTCTCCAGAACCACCATCTCACTGGTTTTCTCCATCCAGAGTTGAGAGGACCGACAGTAACGAATGCAGCAGGTGACTCATCATCTTAATGGGACCGTCAGTGACGCGTCATCTTAGTACTCCAGGTGACATCTGGGATGAGTGAGGCGTGCTGGGGACTTATCAGATCCAGGAAAATAACAGGACGTGATCTGAGCTGTTATATTGTTTTGGTCATAAAAAGGAGCAAGACTAGCATCAGCAGAATCTGAAGGAAGGGATGATCTAGGAACATGGTGTATCGAGCGATGCAAATGGGCTCATGCTGGATTTGCGCGGACATTGATTTTGATTTAAGGCACCTACCAAAGCCTCAGAGTAAACTGCAAATCAAATTGTGCTGATTCTGGCTGATGGGATGGAATTATATTTTAAAAAAAAAAAGTACACCATGGTTTTGATCGGTATCTGGTTACTTAGCACAAATCCAAAGTCTTTTAGCACAACTCTGGATTATGGTCACAATAACTGAAAAAAAAAATACTCATCTTGATATAGGAAGGGGTTTATTATGATTGCTTAAGGACTGGAAGCCAGAATTTCTGCTGCTGTCCATGTTAAGGATCACTGTGGGTGGTAAAAGAGAGCAACTGGACTTGCTTGAAGACGTTTCACCTCTCATCCGAAAGGATTCTTCAGTTCTGTCTGACTAATACCCTGTCCACACTAGGGATTTTGTACCACAACACCTGTCCACACTAGCAACTATACCGGTACTGTAGCGGTATAACTGTATCGGTACGAAACCCACAAATGTATGGGTTTCGTATCGGTGCTGTAGCGTTTCGCTGTAGTGTGGACAGATGAAGCGGTTCTGTATCGATACAAATATAATGCGCATGCGCAATGAACCATTCCTACTTCTTCGCTGAATAAAATAGTGAAGAACGGAGATTCGTTTTCTTTGTTTCTTTCTCAACTGCCTCACGCGTTTTATACAATTCGACTGAATAAATGACCACCAGAAATACAGACTGTACATTGACAATAAAAAGCACACACACACACGTCGTTTCATCCGCCATATTCTCGGAAGGAAGTTACTCGGTAACCACGGAAACATTTCAGGCACGCACATTTCAACTTCCGTGAAAGAAAACCGCAAACATTTCTCGCTAGTGTGGACAGATGCACTAAACTGTACCGGTATACTTTGTATTGATACAGTTATACCACTATCGTACCGGTATATATGTGAACACAGCTTTATACCCTGCCCACACTAGGGATTTTGTACCGATACGATACTACTTTCGTACCGCAACACCTGTCCACACTAGCAACTATACCGGTACTGTAGCGGTATAACTGTATCGGTACGAAACCCACAAATGTATGGGTTTCGTACCAGTACAGTATCGGTACTGTAGCGCTTCGCTGTAATGTGGACAGATGAAGCGGTTCTGTATCGATACAAATATAACGCGCATGCGCAATGAACCATTCCTACTTCTTCTGGGTTATTCATACAATACAATACGAGATTCGTTTTCTTTGTTTCTTTCTCAACTGCCTCGCGTGTTTTATACGATTCGACTGAATAAATGACCACCAGAAATACAGACTGTACATTGACAACAAAAAGCACACACACACGTCGTTTCATCCGCCATATTCTCGGAAGGAAGTTACTCGGTAACCACGGAAACATTTCACGCACGCGCATTTCAACTTCCGTGAAAGAAAACCGCAAACATTTCTCGCTAGTGTGGACAGATGCACTAAACTGTACCGGTATACTTTGTATCAATACAGTTATATAGACCCTTTTCACGTGACGTCACGACAAACGCGGCCGCCATTTTGGACATGTACTACCAGTAGTTTACCACAGCCAACATTGAGGAACGGCAGCAAAGAAAGTTTTTACTTTCAGCAAGACTTCCATCATGCCACTATATTGTTGTGCACCTGGATGTAGTAACCATCAACAAACAAGGCAAGGTTTATCATTTTATCGGATCCCGACGGAGAAGATGGATAGCGGCCATTAACAGGAAAGATTGGCAGCCCTCGGCATACCAAAGCTTGTGTAGTGACCACTTTGTTGGAGGTAAGATGAATAAAATTAGCCAAAAAAGGCATTACACTGCTGTTAACATTCTGTGGCGGCGAGTGTGTAACCAAATAGGTTAAAATAACCCATTATAACCTCTTTGTTCTTCTGTAGTAGCTATTGTTGACTAGCTAATGTCAACAACATAGTAGCTAGTATGTTACTAGCAATGTTTACAGTCATTTGGATGACTGTTAAAACCTTTCAGTCTCAAGTTTTTCCTTTACTGTATTTACTAGTTTACTGTAATTATGATCTGGCAGCTATTTACACCGGATCCAGTGTAAATAGCTGCCGGAGCCAACGTCTGAGGTTCCGGAGCGCGCTCCGGAACCTCAGACGTTGGCTCCGGCAGCTATTTACCTGTACAGGGCTTAATTTGAGGGAGAGCAAGACGGAGTGCACTCCGGAACCTCAGACGTTGGCTCCGGCAGCTATTTACACTGGATCCGGTGTAAATAGCTGCCGGATCATAATTACAGTAAACTAGTAAATACAGTAAAGGGAAAAACTTGAGACTGAAAGGTTTTAACGGTCATCCAAATGACTGAACGTAAACATTGCTACAGTAACATACTAGCTACTATGTTGTTGACATTAACTAGTGCTAACAGCTAGCTGCTAGTACACTGCTACAACACAGACACCGACCCTAATAATACAGTTCTTCATCATTGCCTGGTAACAGCAAATTTATAACGGGCCATGTCTCAACAGACTGAGAAGTTATTTCAATGACATTTAATAACATTTTGTTTATCCTGAGGACCGAAAGTAAATGAAAATGTGAACAAACCTTAGCTGTAATAAGATGGCGACCACCGGCTCCAGGGACGACCCGCTGATGTAGGCATCTTACCCAGCCTGACACAAAATATTTGTAGGCATCCAAACTCTTATACGCTTTCAGATCAATACCTGTGTATGGCGATGGGTTTTTAACGACATAGGTATACAGATCATGTGGGCCGAAGTCAGGTAAAGACGAGGGCTTCGTGTACTTCCGTACGTCAGTGAACAATCCTGGTGGAAGCAGGTAAACGTCGTTCTCTAAGCCTGCTAACCTCAATTTTTGCAAATACCTCTCCCTCTGCTCGCCCTGTAAATGCCCTACGTCGCTGGATAGTGAAGGTGTTTTCTGCATCTCACTCCTTTTTCTTTTATGTTTTTCATTTGTCGCCTTCCTCGCGTTCAAACTGATTCGAGCCGAAGTCCACTACATGTCCAAAATGGCGGTGGCGTTTACGAAGGTCACGTGACTGAAAAGGGTCTATAAGTGTGAACACAGCTTAATAGGGAGTATCAGGTATTTATCCTCTCATGGATGAAAAGCAATCCTAAGGTGTCGTTGAGTCATCCTGTTGGTGTGGGTCACTGGGGGCTGGGTGTGAACGGTCTAGAGTGTCGTTGGGATGATCGATGGATAGTTGGTTCTCTCTGTCCTCCTGTGAGCCACTGAAAACAGCTGGGTTTTGGTGTGCATTCAGTTGTCTGGGAAGTGTGCTAAGGACTGCATTGTAGGTGGCTGATAAATGATATCTTAGACCACCACCTCTGTTCAGTGATGGCCGTTCCAGGTCGACAACAATGGCTTCTTTAAGAATCTTCAAGCAAGTCCAGTTGCTCTCTTTTACCACCCACAGTTTACTATGACCTGGATGACTGAGAATCTTCACAGACATGTTAAGGATCAGTTGTTGATCCCTGAAATGTGGACTGAAAATCTGATTCTTTGGTGTCTTTGGATATTTGTAGTTAAGCCATAACAAACGAATTGTGGGCACCCTCATAGATAACTTCGGTCACTTCTGAATTAATTAACGGTGGGATTTTGTCTCTTGCCCTGCTTGACAACACATTTTGCCGACCAAGAAGCAACCAATGGCTGTGATATGTAAACAAAAGAAACCTCCACTAAAATATCCTAGAACGAATGGCAATTAAATAAAAGTGCAATATATAAAACGTTCAGGAATGACAAAAGAAACCGAAATTAATAAATCATTTAGAATAGTTATGCTAAGAGACTTTAGAACTTGTGCTGAAAGACTTTTGTGCTCAATAACCGTAAACCTTTTGATCCGTTTTGACAACATGCACAATACTCTCATATCTCATTATCTCTAGCCACTTTATCCTTCTACAGGGTCGCAGGCAAGCTGGAGCCTATCCCAGCTGACTATGGGCGAAAGGCGGGGTACACCCTGGACAAGTCGCCAGGTCATCACAGGGCTGACACATAGACACAGACAACCATTCACACTCACATTCACACCTACGGTCAATTTAGAGTCACCAGTTAACCTAACCTGCATGTCTTTGGACTGTGGGGGAAACCGGAGCACCCGGAGGAAACCCACGTGGACACGGGGAGAACATGCAAACTCCACACAGAAAGGCCCTCGCCGGCCCCGGGGTTTCGAACCCAGGACCTTCTTGCTGTGAGGCGACAGCGCTAACCACTACACCACCGTACCGCCTGCACAATACTATATTTAAAAAAAATAAAATAAACCCTCCTAAATCTGATGAAGCTCATTTATTGAGCCAGTGTGCAAATTTCCTTCTCCAAAAGTCCTTTCATCTGATATGTTCTACATGTAGAACCAAAAATAGTCCATCATGGTGCACCATACACTGTATCTACCTAAGT
Source organism: Neoarius graeffei (assembly GCF_027579695.1). Lineage (NCBI taxonomy): Eukaryota > Metazoa > Chordata > Actinopteri > Siluriformes > Ariidae > Neoarius > Neoarius graeffei. The sequence continues at coordinate 58,233,376 of NC_083587.1, forward strand.
ATAGTGCTGCCATCTAGCGGCCAGCAAGCAGGAATACAGCCATTATTGTTATTCTTATTGCTAGAAATTGATAAATGTTCCTTGCTTTTTATACATGAAGATGCAATTTACTACTCTTTTGGATTATGATGTGCAAATACATTAAAAATATTATGTAATCATGACTGGTTGTATCCTGACCTGATAACACAATCACCATGGGAAGAAGAAAAGGGGGGAAAAAAAAAGAGAGATTGCATTTTTCATACTACTTCACGCCAAAAAGCACTCAAAAGGTTTGATTTGTCTGTACTATGAGACTTTTGCCGGCTTTGGTTAACCAGCTGCAGAGCTTTTGTCACAGTTCCCATATTTGTCATAGTTTCTAAGGAGACCGGTTGCTAAGGGGAGGTGAATAAACAGCCAACATCCATCCAAGTGGCACTTGAGAACTTCAAAAGCAGAAGGAAAACATGGTACGCACTAACCACAGGCCTGCTGAAGTCTGAAATGAATGGTGGCTTTGCTGAAGGATGATAGCAGGCTCTTTGTTTTGCTGAACCAGCTCTGGGCTTGGACTTGATTCCTGAAGTTTTTCTAATGTACTTCAGTTTGGAAAACAAAGTAGGGATTGTGTCACTTGCTTTGACAAAACATGCACTTTTGCCACGCTCAAACTCAGAGTAAAGATGATCTACAAGGATCTAGGGTTTGCACTGATCTATGGTGACAATTGTTTTTTGCGATAATGTACAGTATAAGAAAATATTTTACTTCACAGTGACATGGGAAAAGCTCTTTACGGTCTTGATGAACTGAAAAAGGACCTGTCTTTGGGAAAAAAAAAAAAAATTATGCCATCTCTTCTCTGGAAGCAGCACCTGTAAAAGATTGATTTCAACTCTGGGCAAGGCTTGCCGAAGGACATAGATGCTTCACGGTTTCCTTCCAGCATGAAGATATTGGAAAAAAAAAGTGTGTCAGAATGTGATGCTCAGTCATGCAAGTGGAAAACTCCTTGATCGCATGTCAGAGAAGTGAAAAAAAAGTTGAAATGGAAAATGCCTTGGTCAAGACTGAGAACCGCAAAGGGGAAAGAAAAGGTTCAGCTTCTTTAAAATAATTTCTATATTTCCTGGCAGGACTGCTACAGAAACCATAAGTGGAGATGTTCCTGTTCAGCTGGAACAGCTGCCCGGTCTTTTACTATCCAAAGAGCCAAGCGAGCTAGAGTTCCTTGCTTAAATAAGCATGGTTTTCCACAATCATAACAGAGAACACCAAGAACTTGGAGGACATTGGAGAGGACACCAGGTGGCAGCTTGAGCTTTAGTTTTTTCCAATGAGCTGATGGAGACCAGACTGAGTCATGCTCTGCATGTCCTAGAACAGTATCTCAAAGTGAGAATCCATCCCTCCAGGCCACTGGAGGCCAGGCTCTGTGGGCCGTGTTCTGTAATATTTCCAAATAAGAATCCGTCCCTCCAGAGCCTCGCCTCCATCAATGGCCTGTGGTCCCTGTGCTCTAGAACATCTCCAAATGAGAATCTATCCCACCAGAGCCTGACCTTAGGTGGCCTGTGATCCCTCTCCCCTACAATAGCGTCTCCAAGTGAGAAATCATACCATCAGAATCTGGCCTCCAGTGGTCCGTGATTCCTGTACCCAAACAACAGTATCTTCAAGTGAGAACCCATCCCTCCAGAGCATGACCTCCAGTGACCTATGAACATCATGCCCTACAACAGCATCTCCAAGTGAGAACCCATCCCTCCATAGCCTTGCCTTCAGAAGCCTATGAGAAGCTCTCTTAACAAGAGGTGGAAAGAACCACAAACTTGTTGAAAGATCTCACAAGATCTCTAGACCAGGCAGAATAAGAAAGGGTGTGCAGAACGTGACAGAAAAAGCTCAAGCCAGGTTATTCTGAAGGACAGAAGACTGTGACCTTGCAAAGGGCATCGATTAAGATCTCGCATCAGCAGATATGGCTGTTGGATCAAGAACAACATTGTCCAGTTTTACTTCAAATAACCACAAAGTGAAGGATAACGTGATCTGAATTAAATATCCACAAACACAAACTGTATACAATTCACCCCCTTTATTGGAAATATTAACTAGTACCTGGACATTTAAAAAAAAAAAAAAAAGTCAGTCCCTCAGTGTTAATGCTGTTACATCACTCGTTTCTTTTCGGCTCTCGGATGGCTACTAATTAATTACCTCAGCCACCTTCGGCAATTAAGCAGCACCACTAAATCAAGCCCAGTGTGGTCCATTTCAGCTTGATCACACTGCAGAGACACCAGGCAGGCATCATTTCATAATGACTTATTTAAAAATACAACTCAATTTGTGCAATTTGATAGTATCTCAATAGGAAAAAAAAAAAAAAAGACCCAAAACAAAAACGTCGCATCTCAAAAGAAGCACTAGACAGACCATGGGTTAAATGTCAAGTTGATTTGTTAATAACACTACATATAAAGGAGAGCGAGGGGGGGAAGGAGAGAACAAACAAACAAAAAACCCATCAAAAACATTATTTGGCCAATTTGTGAAAAGCAAAAACTCTTAAAGGGAACTGTACAATAAAGAAGAGTGCATACATACAGTCCATCATGGCAAACAGCTCATATAGTAGTATTTAAGATGGAGATAGCAAGATATACTGGATTTCTACCTTGACACGTTGATATTTTTCTACCACTGGGCTCTAACGCCTTCACTGACCGGAATATATTCCAGAGATGAGTCAATAAAAAGTTTTCAAAGCTTTAGTTTTTTGTAGCAGGACTACACGATAATGCATCAGCCATGCGCTAGTATGAAGAATTATTTGTGATGTTTACCAAAGAGACTGAGGGAATGGAAGATTGTATCTACTGTTCTTTAGTGTTAACGTATATAACGCCAACGTGTAACTTAATCAACAGTAGTCCATACAGCGGGACAGAACGTCCTCGCCATCCTCTGTTTAATTGTTTCACTCAAAAGACACAGCCATTGGTCAAATTAGGTCCGACAATCAGACCGGTCCGTCTGCCCAGAACGGTAACAGATTCACTGAGGCTGTATGCCACCAATACTTTAATAATAATCTCCAAGAAGAGACAAAGGACAGTGTATTCTCAGACTCAAGGAGGAACACATAGGTAGAATTAAATCATCATTCTCAGATAGCTACACAACAAAATCACGTGGATAAGCAGAGGTTTGATTTCGTCCTCCGATTCTATTAAGTGACTGACAATCGGAGTTGAAATTCAACTGAAAGTGAGCAAGATGGGTGGGAACGGTTACTTCCCATTGAGGAACTGCACTTAGACACCAAAACGATCAATATTAAGAATCCAATTTTTTTTTTTTTCCAAACAAGGGAATCATTTTACTAGATTAACAATCAACACGTGCAAAAAACAGCGTCTCTACATCATTTACACATAGAAATGGTGATCATTTAGGTAGCATCTTTCTTTAAGATAGAGTTGTTCTTGGTCAAAACCTCCACAGTTGGTTGATTGATTTCTTAAACTCCCCCATTATGGCACTCGAACACACTGAAAGCTGCATGTACAGCTCGACTTAGCTGCAACTACAAGCATCCAACAACCACCAACCTGTTCAGAACATTACTGTGCATCCTCATCCCGAATACTACACTATACATCCTCTCTCTCACTCACACACACACACACACACACACACACATTCAACCTAGGTAACTTCCCCGTGTTAAGTTAAAAATGTGTATTTAGGCTTTGTAGTGATACATGCATCCATTATACTGAAGTACTTATATTTGCTTTAAAAAAAAAAAGGTATTAGAAACAGAGCTATACAGAGTCTTTAGCAGTTCCAGGGAGCGAGGTTTGGAAGGATGCGCCCCATGTCCAGAAGTGATGCAGAGTTAGTTGGGAGGTGAGAATGTGCGTGTTTGGTGGTTAGTTGCTGCAGCACGGCCCTTTGGCAGGCTGCGCTGTCTCTGCCAGGTCCACTCCTCGATTTCGGCCTGTGTTTGTTCCAGCCCCCAGGGAGTCGCTCTTGGGGAGCTTCTTTGCTGCAATTAGGGGTGGAAGGAAAGATATAAAATCAATAATACAATACATTACACACACACACACACACAGTACTGTGCAAACAGTCTTGACACCCTATTCCCACCCCCACATACAAACTGTGTTCTAGATTTCTATTCTAGGACTTCTACATTATTTGCACATTCCGGGACAGACCGTACAGCTTGTAATACTCGAGTCCAGGACTCGTGATTTGAGCACTGATAACTCAGACTCGTGCATTAACTGCATTTGAACTTGTAAATTGGAGACAAGGACTTTTTTTGGGGGGGTAACATGCCATAATCTGGTACAAGATATTTATATTAATTTTTATACTAATTGTGCATTCTCTTGCATGAATTCACCTGTTCATACGTCATGTTCAGGAACAAAACTAACGTTAATGACGCGAAAATGCCTGGAGAGAACGCCCCTAGGATTGTCCGCTTTGCTCATACAGACTTCTCGTGCAGTGGGGGGGATTAATTTAAAAAAAAAAAAAAAAAAAAAAACCACACACCCACCCACCCACGGGCACTGCTATGTGTTCCATACGTAGAAGAACTAGCGAGGAGATGACAAGGACAACCTCGAACTTCAATCGTCGTTTGGTGAGACTCCACCCAGAGAAGGAAGTGTCACGCTATGTTCATTGCTCTGTTGATGGTGGGCGGGGCCTGCCTGCAGAGCAATGAACAAGCTTTTCATCTGTAGCCTGTTAACAAATGCCGCTTTTCCACTACCAACGCGGCTGAGTCAGGCTGAGCCGTGCCATGCTGAGTTGGGCTGAGTCGAGCTGAGTGGGGCTGTTGGAGTTGCATTTCGACTACAACTGCACTGAACCGTGCTGGCTGGAAGTGGGTGGACACACTGGGTGGAGTTAGCGAAAGTGGGTGGACGTCACGTGATGTCGTTAGGCGGCGCAAACAGTGACATCAGTGATCTTTTAAGCGGTAGTCTCACGACCCAGATAGTAAACAATAAACATGGAGGACATAGAGTCGTTAGTGTTGCTGGTCTTGGTGCTGTGGCTTGTTGTCACCGACAACGCCAACAGATACTGGCAAGAGCGTATAGATGAGGCGAGGCGCATAAGGCTTCAGAAATTCTTTTAATAATTCTTCTTCCGGGTTTACGGTGTTGACAGATCCCAGCGTGCTCGCGGGGCATGTGTGGGCATGTGAGGACACGCCTCCTCACCAATCAGTGCACAGGGGAGTGTCTGCTCACACCCCTAGCCTCACTCGGCTCGGTTTGGCTCGCTTCAGCCCTACTCCAAAACAGTGCGAGTTTTGGGTGCTGAGTAGGGCTGAAGCGAGCTGAGTCGTGCTGCTCTGAGGTAGTCGAAACGCGAGCCGTGTCGGACTGAAGTGAGCTGAAAAAAGGTAGTGGAAAAGGGCCATAAAAATGCAGTGCAGTTGCGCAGTAACATTAGTCCAACACAGTAGCAGAGACGGTTTCACATAAAGGCAGCAACAGCAACTGTCAAATGGTGCAGATGGGGTCTTGTTCTCAGACTTGACTTGAAATTTTCTTTAACGACTCAGACTTGAACACTGGGGACTCGGACTCAAGGTTTAGTGACTCAACAACATTGCTATGTATACAGTATAGCTACTTTTGTCTTTGTTAATTCTTCTATCTTAACTGTTCAAGCACCAATCACCAAAGCAAATTCCTTGTATGTGACAAGGCACTTGGCAATAAATTTGATTCTGATTCTCGATTAAGTTTAAAAAAAAAAAAAAACTCCACTTCCAAACGTGTTTTCTCCAGCGCAAAATTAAATGTTACAGAACAAAATGTTTGTATCAGAGCAGCATATTCCATAACAGAGCACTTTCCAGATTAAAAAAAGAAAACATGAAGGCTGCTGGGTTTTGGTGCAAAATTAAGAGAGTGTGACAGTCAAAGTGTCCAGAACTGTCGCTGGTTCTGCAAGATGCTCAGTAAAACCTACAGCTCATTTCCTTATAAAACTGCACTTACTGGAACTCAGACCTTTTTTTTTTTTTTTTTTATTAAAGCAAAGATTCGTCTCACATCAAATATTAACGTTCGTTTCATTTATTATGGCTTACTGCATTTTTTTTCTTTATGTTGAAACAATTTCATTTTTAAGCCATTTTTGGTCTACGGAGTTTCTTTACACGTGCCTAAGACTTTTCTACAGTACTGCACATGCTAAAATTTAAACAATTTCACCATATGCAACTTCTTATCGTAAATTGGACGTGTTTGTCTGATGTTTGTTTGATACGGCGTTGGAGCTTGCAATTAGAGGATGCTTGTAGCCTGAATGCACCTCCTCATATCAATTTGCAAAGTACATAGAACATCGGTGGAAATGTGCTTCATGTCTTTCAAAACAGAGGAGGTTTGTATCTTCTAGTTCCTCGGTAACATGAGAATGAGCTGTGGGTTGGTTTTTTTTGGTCTTGGCAGCCATTCCAAGGTGACTTCCGTGACGAAAGCTACTCAAATTTGGTTGAAGTCAATCTATGGCCCATAAATTCCAGAACAAATTTAAAATGTTATGCATTTATTTCATGGACATTATACAGCTCCTTAGTATAGCCAACATTTTTTTCATTTCTAACTACATTTACATACAAAAAAAAAAAAAAAGGAGGAAAATGTGACTTCCATGACAGCTACATCCTCAAAAATATTGACTGAAGAAATGTTTTATCCAGTTCGTAGCCTTCTGGGAGAGATGTACCATTTGTCTCACACAGTATACCAGGGGGAAGTCTAGAGATTCCTAAATTAAGCAAGCCATCATAAATTAGTAAATTGCTGACCTTGGAGAGCACTGGAAGTCTGTGACTTCCGTGACCAAAAAAATATGACTTCTGTGACGAGTACCTCCACCAGTATGAAACAAAGTGCAAAAGTTGTATCTATTTATTATTATTTATTTTTAAACTCCCACATAATGCACAGAATAAAGTGGTCCTTAGTTCAACTTGGTGAACAAAGTTTTCCAAAATGTTATCAGCTGCAGATCCTTCGGTTTGTATGCAAGATAAAATGTCTTTATTCAAAGTGCACATAAGGTCACTTCTACGGGTTAAATATGCTTGTGACTACTTCAGATGAACAGTTTTGATTTCTGGCCTGTTCAGAGCTAGGCTTTTGGCTTCCTCAAGGCTGCTGGCTGGAAAGGAAAGTTGGCCCCTATTGTTAACTACGTCTGGGTTTGGCATGGTGCAGATTTGAAAAAATGACTATGATGTGTAGGTTAGCTTGGAATGGCTCTTAAGTTCAACCAAAAAAGCAACTATAAATGGATTAAAGTATGACATCATTCTACAAGATATATATTTTAAAAAAAAACCTAATCATTAGCAAACTGATGTGGTGTAAGAGGAATCAAACACTTCAGGATGCTGTTACTGAAACAGTCAACTTTGGGCTTTGTAACTACAACTCCAGCTCAGGTCAGGCCACGTCACACCACCATGTCCTCAATTAAATTTCCGACAACGGCCCAGCCCCGCCCCCCACCCTTCAAGTGTTTCATTCCTCATTTGATGGCACACGTCTGATAAATCCCTGCAAATACATACCGATAGCCATAAAAATCTCATTCACGTTCATCGACGTCTTCGCTGAGGTTTCCATGAAAAGCAAACTGTTGTCATCTGCATAAGACTCTGCATCCTGCAAGCAGACACAAAATCATACTACAAACTGATCTTTAATATCCTGTACATCCATATCATTTACCAGAGAGGAACCATCAGGGGTGTTTAGAGAAGACCCAAACAGATCAGCATTTCAAGTGTTATATTTAATTTTTCATAATTTCATTATAAATTATTCTCTTCTAATTCAGCCTCATTTTCTAATCAAATTTGCTTCAGAAATGAAAGGGTTACTATCCTGAAAACATTAATATAAAGTTATCCAGTGAGATTTGTTTGTTTGTTGTCTCCAGACTGAGAAGAGTTTAGAGCTGACTCACTCATTGGTTAGGACTTCATTGCTGGAACAGAGGGCCATGGCAGTGTATGTTTATGTAGGAGGTGACCGATGAATTAACCAAATCAGATTTTGATTTACAGTGGGAGGGATCAAAAGTTTAATCGCCCTCCGTGAACAAGTTGGCATCATCAGCACCGCAGTGGCGTCACCTTCCAGCTGGTGTAGCGTTCATCAGTGGTGTTAGTGAATGCTAATAAAGCAGTCAAGCCAGTGCTATTGAGAGCAAGTAGCACAGGCTAACAACCGAGAAACTAAGGCCCTGTCCACATGGCAACAGATTGACGTGAATCTGATAAAATTGTTTATCGTTTCGGCCTGGCGTCCACACGGCACCGGTGTTTTGGGTGCCCCAAAACGAAAATCTTTTGAGAACGGGTTCCAGAGTGAAAAAAATCTGGCAACGGCGCCCTTGCGAAGTCGCATGGATGAGTAGAACGGATTTGTTTACGATGATGTCACAACCACATGACTGTCAGTGCTTCACGCCGGGTAGAAGTGTAATGAACTCGATGCGAGTTGTCAACAAATCCTATAACTTGGTTCATGAAACACGCTTACAAAATATTTTTCACTGTGAATATTGTGTAATGGTGCAAAGTGAGAGAGAGAGAGAGAGAGAGAGAAAATAGCCTTCAGGGCAGAGTCTTTAGTCCAAACACTGCGGAAGCAGTACCAAACCGCGCACTGCCCGTGTGCTTTCCAAAAACAATCCCGCCAGCAAACAGGGGGGAAAGAAAAAAAAAAAAAAAAGGAGCGATCTCACCTCTTCAGATGTTGGCTTAAGTCCGACAATACATTCTTCAAAAAGGGCGTAGAAGAACAAAGTAATCCATCAACGTGTAGCATTCAATTTATTCCGGACCATTAAAGAATTCTGGAGGATATCAGAATGTTGGCGTACCGGCTTCCATCTACCCCCATTCATTCCTATTTCCGTGTCTTTCGTTTTACGCTACTGATTAATAATCAAAACTTTGTGTGGCTAATGCTACAGAAGGGGTTTATGCGCATGCGTCTACTACTTCTATTGTTCTGGTGTCTCCGATGGGACCGTCTTACAGTGTACGTAGTGGTGTGGCATGTGTATTGCATCGTTTTCAGCAAGCGTTGCATTGCCATATGGACCTGAAATTTTACTGATCCGTTGCCCATGTGGATGCGATATTTAAAAAAAATAAATAAATAAAAATAAAAATAAAAAACTCGTTGCCGTTGTCTTGTGGATGTAGCCCAAGATTTCTGTCTCCAGACTCTTCTTCCACACTACAAACTCGCTACAGTATTTTTTCTTCACTGCAAGTTACTTTTAAAAATCAACATCAACAACTACACACAACGGAGTTACCCGACACCCTGACGCTAATCCCTTGCAAAATCCTTTGCCTTTTTGGTGTGTCTGGCCAAGTTTTGGCTGAGCTCAAGTCCTAGCTCTAAGAATAACAGTTCGCCACTGCATTACATTACAGGCATTTAGCAGATGCTCTTATCCAGTGTGAGTGACAGATTAATTAACCAATCAGATTTTGATTTATAGTGAGCGGGACCAAAAATTTAATCACCCTCGGCCTTCTCGAAGGCCGACGAGAGCTTAACCACAAATCGGCGGCGTCAGCGCAGCAATTAAGTCACTTCCTAGCCGGTGTAGCGTTCATCAGTTGTGTTAGCGAATGCTAATAAAAGCAGTCAAGCCAGTGCTATTGAACAGCAAGCAGCACAGGCTAACGACTGAGAAACTAAGATTTCTGTCTCCAGACACTTCTTCCACGCTACACACTCGCTACAGTATTTTTCACTCAAACTTAAGTATTCATTTCCCTGTGTAATTTATGGAGTTACTTTTAAAATCAACAACTCCACACAATGGAGTGACCTGGCAGCCTGCCGCTAATCCCATGCAAAATCATTTGCCCTGGGGTCATTCCATGCCAAATCAACAAATATATCTGACAAATTTATGCTCGACCATCTCAGATTTCAATGAAATTTGGAGGGCTCAGAGATACTATTAAAAGAAGTTAATCCCCAAAAATTTGAGCTTCCCATCTCCAACGGTTTCAGAGATACAGGCATTTGAATTTTTCGATTTTTTTGCATTTTGCTCAAAACATACATATTTCAAAGTGTAATATAATCTTTATTATGCAAGATAGAAACCTAAAATTTTGCGCAGACACTCTCAATGTCTTGTACTACAAGCTTCAACTTAGAATTTCAATGGTCATTGTATATTAGATGGTGATTTTTAACAAGGAAATTAAAAAGAAATTTGCATTTTTAATTCATTCTGGAAGCTTGCCTGTGGCAGTAATGCTTAAACTAAGAATGTTATTCAAATCTACACAGAAATATCTACCAATTTCAGTTTTACCAAGTCTCTACTATTCCTAGTTTGTCTGTAATAGGGTTTTGAAATTCACCGATTTCTAAAACATGCCGTTTTCAGTAGCATGGATTCCAATGTGGGATAGCAGTTAGGAACTTGTAAACTTTTTTCAGTAATCTCCTAGACCCATATTTTATATTTCCAAATTTTTGTTCTGTGTCTCTCAAGTATTTCTGAGCTACAGATGTTTAAAAAAATCCATTTTTTCCAAATTCGAATTTGATATTTCCATTTTATTGATGATTAAGGACTGATAAATACAACTAAATGATTTGTATAGATAAGGAAACATTTTACTTGTGTTCATGTCACAGAAATATGGTTTTAAAAATATTATTTTAAAATAAGCTAAATAATATATGAACATTTCAGATTTTATATATATATATATATATATATATATATATATATATATATATATATATATATATATATATATATATATATACACACACTGTGTGCACAATTATTAGGCAAGTTGTATTCCTGATTATTAATTTTATCATTGAACAAATACAGTGCTCTCAGTCAATCCAAATTGTTAATAAACCTAAAACCAGAATGATTAACAAAGGAAAGGGGAGTTTAGGCCTTCTCAGGGGAATATATAAGTGTGCAGAATTATTAGGCAACATTTAGTGTGCAGAATTATTATGCAACTAAATGAAAAGCTTAAAGTTTCCCATCTCACTTGTTTATTTTAATTTTCAGTGTAACAAATAAACAACTCAGAATTAACAAATAAACACTTCTAGCATTTCAAAAATATTCAGTGACCAATATAGCCACCCTTCTTTTCAATAACTGCCATGAGCCTTCCATCCAGTCTGTTAGTTTTTTGATTTGTTGACGATCAACTTTTTGTGCAGGAGCAACCATGGCCTCCCAAATGCTATTCAGAGTGGTGTATTGTCTTCCCTCGCTGTAAATCTCATGCTTAAGAAGGGGCCACAAGTACTCAATAGGGTTTAAGTCAGGTGAGGAAGGGGGCCATGTCATTACTTTGTCATCTTTAAGGCCTTTGTGGGCTCGCCAAGCAGTGGAGTACTTGGGTGCATGTGATGGTGCATTGTTCTGCATAACAATCATGGCCTTCTTGAATGATGCAGACTTCTTCCCATACCACTGCTTGAAGAATGTATCTTTTAGAAACTGGCAGTAGGTTTGGAAGTTGATGTTAAGTCCATCTTCAACCTGAAATGGTCAAACTAGCTCATCCTTAATAATAGCAGCCCATGCCATTACCCCTCCACCACCTTGCTGGTGTCTGAGTCAAAGTGCCCTGTGTCCATTAGTTATCCAGCTATGGGCCCATCCATCTGGTCTATCCAGAGTCACTGTCATTTCATCCGTCCATAAAACCTTTGGAAAATCTGTCTTCAGATATTTCTTGGCCCAATCTTGACATTTCAACTTGTGAGTCTTGTTTAGTGGTGGTCGTGTTTCAGCCTTCCTTACCTTGGCCATGTCTCTGAGTACCGAACACCTTGTCCTTCTGGACACTCCAGGTCGGTTGCAGTTCTAGAATATTGTGGCACTGGAGGATAATGGGTTCCTGGTAGCTTCATGTTTAATCCTTCTCAAGTCTTTTGCAGTTAATTTGTGTCTTTTCTTCTCCACACATTTTTTGCGACCCTGTTGACTATTTGCAACAAAACGTTTGATTGTTCTGTGCTCACATTTCTATAGCTTAGCTATTTCAAGAGTGCTGCATCCCTCTGATAGGCATTTTACAATTTTTGTCTTTTCAGTGTCTGTTAAATCTCTTTTTTGGCCCATTTTGCCTGAGATAAAGAAGCTGCCTAATAATTATGCACACCTTAATATAGGGTATTAATGACTTTAGGTCACACCCTCCCTCATTACACAAATAAATACCACCTGAGAATGCTTAAATCCAATTAGCATTCAAGTGTATCTAGCTTGCGGTTGGAAAACATGCATAGAAATAATGGTAGGGTCAGAGTACTCACTTGCCTAATAATTGTGCACACAGATATATATATATATATATATATAAATAAAAAACTAAAGAAGAAGTCAGTCATTTTTCATATAAATCACTTAACTTACAACTTCTGTTGTATGTTAGGGCGTATTCACACCTACGTTGTTTGGTCCGGACCAAACGACCAAAATTTCCCTTGGTCCGGACCTTTTGGGTTGGTCTGAATACAAACCACCGAACTCCGGTCCGGACCAAACAAGCGGACCGAGACCGAGCTGCAAGGTCAGACTCGGTCCGGACCAAAGGAACCCTGGTGCAGATCTTTTGGAGGTGTGAAAACAGACCGGACCTAATCTGACAGTTTTGCTTTTTTGTACCTCGGGAGCTTCCGTCGTTTGTCGAGCATTATGGGAAACAGTCTTGACACTCCACCGCAAAGTGCAAACACTGTTTCGGTTGTCAAGGGTCGTTCAGTCACCAGTGGTAGGAGAGTACAAAAAATGAGTAGGGGGCAAACGTGGGCCGAGGAAGAAATGCGCACCCTTGTGGATATATGGGCAGATGTCCACATATCTGAGCTTTTGGAGAGAACACACAAAAATGCTGACGTGTTTGCTGTATTCAGTGAGAAAATGGAGAAGGGGTTCACGCGCTCCCCAGAACAATGTCGGCTAAAAGTGAAGAAACTCCGTCAGACCTACATTAAAATCAGGGACATTCTTTCAAAAAGTGGCGGTACTAGCGACGCAAAAAAGAAATTCATCTATTGCATGAAGAGCCAGAACTGTCACAACATGATGTGCGCTCATCAGCGCTATCCTCCGTAGCTGCCTTGCCCTTTGTCGTCGTCGATAAATTACTTGTACAACAGCATAGTAATCGCACAATTGTGAAAACAGTAAAAACTGGAAAAAACATATAGCTTTGATGACATTAAAAAGAATAACACCACAGAAAGCCTCCATGACTACTTTTGAACTTAACGCTTTGTGCGCGTGCCGTCTCTGACCAATAGCTGAACGACCTCAGGGCGCGTGGCTTTGTTGACAGATTTTGGTCCGCTTACTAAAATGTACAGCGTGAAAGCGAACCGCACCAAAATTGGGGGAAAAAAAAAAAAAAAAAAAAAACACACACATTTGGTTTGGACCAAAGCAAGTGAACTATTGAACTATCCTGGTCTGAATACGCCCTTAGTTTATGGCAGTCAGAATCTTTCTTTAGTCCAGTTCCTATAGAACGGGAGGAAGTTCAGCCATTTCTAGATGTCTAAGAACAAACTCATTTATACTGATCTCAAATTGAAAGCAACTACAATTAAATTCCCTAGTCAACTATTCAAAATATCCAATCCTTGCAAAGAAACACATTCAGTTAATAACTGGTAAATTTTCTCAGTGCTCTGTATTACAATGTATTTAATATAATCCAAGCAATATAATGTTATCTGAACAAGTATGCAGTTTACAGACTAAAACTATAAGATATGAGCCACCTGTTCTGGTATCAAAGGTCACCTATTGTGCTGTGTTGATATTGATAAGGCTGGCTGTTGACTGGTACACAATAGCTGGTCATTGATTGCTAATGTTACACAGTGTTAGATTAAAATCAACTTACAAATAATTAATACTGAGCATTAATTGAAATTTTATTTAAAATTGACGAAGAAACATGTCTCCTAACCTACTTGAGCCTTACTGAAGCATTTATTAACCCTCAAATATCAGTTATATGAAAATATATCAAAAACTCGAATTTGGTGAAAATGGATTTTTTAAACCCCTGGAGTTTAAAAATACTTGAGAGACACAGAACACAAATTTGGAAATATAAAATATGGGTCTTGGGGATTACTGAAAAAAAAAATTTACAAGTTCCTAACTGCTATCCCACATTGGATTTCTTGCTACTGAAAATGGCATGTTTGAGAAATCGGCAAATTTCAAAACCCTATTACAGACAAACTAGGAAGTGGAGACTTGGTAAAACTGAAATTGGTAGATATTTCTGTGTAGATTTGAATAACATTCTTAGTTTAAGCATTACTGCCACAGGCAAGCTTCCAGAAGGAGTTAAAAATGCAAATTTGTCTTTTTAAATTTCCTTGTTAAAATCATCTAATATACAATGACCATTGAAATTCTAAGTTGAAGCTTGTAGTACAAGACATTGAGTCTCTCTGTGCAAAATTTTAGGTTTATCTTGCATAATAAAAATTATATTGCACTTTGAAATATGTACGTTTTGAGCAAAAAACAAATCAAAAAAATTCAAATGCCTGTATCACTGAAACTATTGGTGATAGGAAGCTCAAGTTTTGGGGATTAACTTCTTTTAATAGTATCTCTGAGCCCTCCAAATTTCATTGAAATCTGAGGTAGTCGAGCACAACCTCTTGTTGATTTGGCATGGAATGACCCCCTGTTGCTTTTTTGGTGTCTAGCTAAAGTTTTGTCTGAGCTCAAGTCCCAGCTCTAATAGTAACGATTCGCCACAGTCATTTACAATATACATAATATACTTTTGGCTCGAATGTAGATCCTTTCAAATGTTAATCAGATCCGGATACTACAGTCCTTTCAAACATAATGACACTGCACCTAGCCAGAGGCTCATGTTCCCTCTCACAATTAGACCAATATGTTTAATTAGAACAGTGTGAAAAGAAAAGAAAACCCAAGCGGAACCATAGCACCAGTCATGTAATGATAGGGAGTTAATAATGTGATGAGTCATATGTGGAAGCAAAACATAACTTGTACGACAGCTGTTTAAAATGCTGGTATGTCGGCATGATACAAGACAAGCTTTTTTTTTTTTTTAAAAGTCCAGATCATGATTTGCTTTGGACTTGATTGAGGAAGCCAAAAAAAAAAAAAAAGCATGTGAATGAATGAACGTACATCCTTTACGGGAGAAGAGAAAAAGCTCAAACCTGGAAGTCCAGTGCTCTCTTGTTGGCAAGATCTGCTTTGTTTCCAGCCAGAGCTATGACAATATTAGGACTGGCTTGCCTCTGAAGCTCTTTAACCCAATTTTTTGCACGTGCAAATGATTCCTGAAACAAAAAAACACCACACAGAAAGACATAAGACAGCATTTCCTGAACAATCATGCCGCATTACTGTCCATTACTCGTGCATTCATGAGTGCACTTTGGCTCCAAGCCAGTCAATTACACGCCAAGTGTGCTAATGTGTGAGGAAAACCCTGCAACCTCTGGGTCATTTCAAGCGCCAACTCACTTCATTTGTGATGTCGTACACCACGATGGCTGCCTGAGCTCCTCTGTAATACATCGGAGCCAAACTGTGGTAACGTTCCTGACCAGCTGTGTCCCAGATCTCAAACTTCACTGTCGTGTCATCCAAACATACTGTCTGAGTCAGGAAAGCCGCTGGGGGTGGGGAGGGGACAAGCAAAACAAACAAACAAAAAACAGGTGGAGTCAGATTCCTGTGGCTGTTTTTCCAGTGTGTATATATAGGAGTACCTCGAGGCCACACACACAAAATTCTCTGCTTAAATATTTACTTGATGGTGCTGGACTTCACACACAGTATAAAATGGTATTTCAGGTACTTATCCTAATCCTAGTAATCCATAATTAGACAGAACATGCATTTCACATATGAAGGAAACGTACAAAGAAAGATGAATCACATTTTCTTATACAACTCTGGTCAAGCATGAACTTCCTGTCTGGCAGTAAAACAGCATGTCACACTATAGTGGAATTTCAGCATAAAACAATAGCACACTATTTTCTAATCCTCTAATGCAATATTGATTGACTGCAAAAAGACAACCATAATAAGGGGTGTTCACACGGCAACTTTTACTCCGGTGTAGCACCGGGGCTGCCCTGGTAGAGCGTTCACACGGTACAAAGTTATACCGGTGTAGCCCCTGAAAGCTGCTTAAACCGGTGCAAATCTAACCCTGCTCGGGAGGTGGTTTAAGAAATGTACTCCGGAGTAAATGCTAGTTTGCGGGGCAGCACCGATATAAAATGGGACATCTGAACGCTACAGGGGTAGACTCACTACGCGTGAGGAGAGTTGATTACATACGAGCATTGCATAATTTGCATCCTGGTATTTTGTGCTTCCAAAATGGCGAATATCAACAACAACAGAACTGTGTGTCTTCCAGTGTTGCCAGATTGGGCAGTTTTAAGTGCATTTTGGCGGATTTGAACATATTTTGGGATGGAAAACATCAGCAGTATCTGGCAACACTGGTGTCTTCATCCACGTTGTTTTCCCGGCGCTTGGTAATGCCATGACAACCGGGAAAAGGAAGTACATTTTCACGCATGCGCATATTTAATTTCCGCATTATTACTATCGCAAATGATAGGAAATGATATCAAAACTTTATTACTATCAAAGGAAATTATAGTAATAAAGTTTTTGCTACTATTGCACGGTCGCAGAAACTGCCGTGTGACCGCAAGTGGGGCTGCACCGGTGCTAACACGCTTCTCTCTAGTAAGCAGGGTTGTGACGTGTGAACGCTGCGCAAAATTTACACCGGTTTAAGATATATCGCAACAAAATACATCGGTGCAGCATCAATGCAAATATGTGCCGTGTGAACACCCCTATAGTTAGAATGAATTACCCACACTGTTGCACAGGATTTGGACTCCTACTGTATATATTTAACAGTTACACCACAAAATTGCATCGTATATGAACTGACAGTAGGCTATAAGCCATGCACGACGAGATTGAGTGGAATAACATTCCATCCACATTCACAGAGCATCTTTATTTTTCGCAAGTTTGATCAATCAAAGACTTCACAAAACGTCCGACAAAATCACTTCTGCTCAGGCGGACTTCTTAAAACCCCATCAATGGCTGCACGAATTGACTTGAGTCCTGTTTTTTTTTTGTGTAGAAAGTGCCATATTGCTGACGTGCCAAGGTATAGAATTGCTTTAGACATTTATTCAATTCTTCCTCTAATATTTTAGTTCTGTAATTTTCTTTGAACCAGTCTTAAAAAAAAAAAATAAATTCTAATTTTAATGCTTAAAGATGAAGAACGTAAACACGAGCAAAATGACAGTCATGATTTGTGAAAAATGCTATAATTCTTGAAAAATAACTTTTAAAAAAAGATACGTTCTTACCATTGAATACTTTTTCCATATTTTGTTGCTCATTTTTGTATTTTTGGGGGTTTTGTTTTCCAGTAGTGTTTTTATTTCGTCCTTGGTTGATTCAGCAACAAACTCTGCCATTTTGTTTCTCTCTACTCATGGAATATGAGCTGATATCCTAGTAGTAGAGTAGCCAATCAGAGCATGACTGCTCATATCCAGTGAATGTGGATAGAATAATCATATTTATACCACCTTGCAATATTACCTAGGGGCACACATTTACACCTGGAGTTTCTGTTACTTGATTTGATAAAGTTTCAGCGTACATAATTACACAAGCCACAAAGCAGGAAAACAGAGAGAGGGGAACCAAAAAAAAAAAAGCTGGTTGGTGGACATGTAGAGTTGAAAACATCCCGGAATTCACTCACAGAAATGCAATACAGCAATGGAAAAAAAGGCAAGTCAAGTGCACATTAAAAAAAAAAAAAAAGGGCACCCAAGCATGGCGAAAAGAGCCAATAATACTTACAAATCAATTATTAACCAGTTTAACAACTTGCAAATTATATTCAGCATTCATTCTCTCATCGGTCCAAATATCCAGGGCACCTTTCGTTCCACAACACTGCTGCTGCTCTGCACTTTGGCTCAGTTCAGCAAAGTTGCATACGCGCACGCAAAAAAAAAAAAAAAAAAACCCCACCCCGCAACCCTAAATACATCCACTTCCTGTAGTCGGGTCAATTCACAATCGAATCACTCTTTCAGTGCAATCAAACAGCCCTCGAGTTCTCTTGATACTGGAGAGGCCATCTCATTCATCATGTGGATTGTGTTGATTGATCTGTTTGTACCCGAGTGCGACTGCCACGTTCTCACTTGCTCAAATGGCGTGGACCAAGGTGACGAGAAAAAGAGCAACAGGGTCCAAATCAAAAGGATGACAAGCTGTGTATGAGAGACATGAGAGCACCCTAATGAAGTCACGTTATACAGGGTGCCCAAAAATCAGGGGCTAACGGGAAAAACGTTGAGCAAACTCATGATACAAAAAACACACCACACACATGATACAGTGGCTGAGAAAATGGCCATGCCAGAGAGAGAAACTGAACAGGCTTCAGAGAGAGCTTTACCTCCGAAAGTGACTCGAAACCCAAGTGTTACTTCCTCATTTCTCATGTAGGAGTGCTCTTACCTCCTATCGTGCTCTCCTGATATTCATGGAACTGGCCTTTAACGAAGCGCAACACCAGGCTGGACTTGCCCACTGCAGACTCGCCCAAAAGCACCAGTTTGAACTGACAGATTTTGTTGCCGGCTGCGTTCAGCCCGTTAGGTCTTGTAGCACCGCCTCTTCCTGCCATGACCTAGTCACCAGTCTCCTGTTATGGACTTGAGTTGGAACTGTTCAACTCTGAAAAAAAGGAGGAGTAGGGGGGAAAGTGCACTTCATCATCATAGTGGTGTCACAGGATCAATAACTTACCACGACATGTTTACAGGATCGCTAGTCATTTTTATTGACATGAATTTTGTCTCACAATGCTGCTTCCATCATGATGCACTTAAGTGCCTCTGTTCCTGCAGAATTTAATTTATAAATCATGATGTGATACATTAATCACCTCTCTTTTTAAAGAATATTACAAGTATATGACTCATTGCTACTCACAGAACACCTGTCCAAACCTGTATTCGCTCCGACTGTTGTTTTCTCTCCTTCCCCTAGTTAAATATTAGATTACTGTACACTAAAGCTAACGCTCACACATTCAGCTTGGCGACTAAAAGGATCGTTGGATCAGTACCGACTGGGTCAGGATCAGGTGCATACCTGACTTACCTAATAATCAGGCATTCCTGCTACACTTTGGGTATTGCGTAATTAAGTACCTGCTAACAATCAATCCTAGAGAAACCATAATCAAACTGCTTGAGCAATGCGTTATTGATTAATTGCAGCTTGAAAATGACCCTTGTAAAATTAAAACGCGGCCTGACCAAAATGTGACGATATACGTAATGTCTGCAAACTTCCACACACCAGATACTTCACTTGGGTTCAGTTTTGGCAACTTCGTGACTCTGTTGCTAGTTTCGGTGACTTTTAGATCCCTTTAGAAACTTGCTGGCTAAGTTGGCAACACTACAGCCCAAAAAAAAAAAAAAAAAAGTTACAGGTGCATGTGATGGTTGCTTCAGCAACACGTTAGTACCTTTTAGTGACTATTTAAAATAAATTGGCGGGGGGGGGGGGGGGGGGGGGGACCCTTGCAGCAAATCTAGCAACTTTTTTGAGGAGACATGAGTGACTGTCCTGCACTTGATTTATCCCAATACCCAAATCACTAAATCAACCACCAGTTGCCACAGCCCCCCTGCGCCCAGCCACCACTTTGTCCAACCTATATATTTATTTACTCTCCATTTTAAACTCTTCATGACAACATTTACAGTAATAAAGCAACTCATTCCATCCGTAACCACGTCCTTTGTCTATCGCCTGATTGCTCACTACCACAGCTTCATTTTGTCTACATTCTAGACAAAACTCATTATTTTTATTTATATATATATATATATATATATATATATATATATATATATATATATATATATATATATGACCATTCTGTGAATCGGTCACCGGTCCACAACCCAACAATTTCTTTATAGAAAGTTAATCAATCATTTTCGATACCAAGAACACACTCCTGTCGTAATCTGCTCTATTCTTAGTGTCTTCAATCCATCCTCCTCCCTCACATACCACATTCTGATATGTAAATAACCATGACGTCGTAATTAATATGCAAATTAGTTCACGACGCCATTTGGGGACTTCGAGGAGTGTATTGAGTTTTAGCTTTAGAGAAGATTTAAACAACACTACTCAAGTTATTTAATTTTAGGTACATTAAATATCAAACTACCATGCATGACGTTTTCATTGTGACGTAACAGCTATTGAAAGTACACGGAAATACACGTATTTAGCTATAAACACCACCACTACACTCTTTCCTGGGTTTTTATAACGGTGTAAAAGCACATGGACTTTAGTTAAATCACTCGTTGCAGGTTTATGATGAAACACTGGTATGAGATTAGGTAACCAATAAAACGCACACGCGCGCTGTGACTGTCCCTCATTAATATAACGTGATTAGGTAGCTTTAATAATAATAAATTAAAAGTTTATATATGTATAAAGACGAAACAGATAATGGGTGAAGGTTTAGTCCCATTCTGGAGAGTCCAAGGTGTTAGCTCGCCCTTGTTTTCCTCAGGGCGGCATTTGTTTTGACTGTCATCATCACAGAGACTGACTAGCATGCTAGCTAGCTAGTCGACAAAAAAAATAAAAAATATTATCCATACATACATACGTATTGCACGTTATATTATTTATAATATAGATTTCAAACAAACCGAGAATATCTAGTGTGTAACCTCGGCTAGGTAGGAAATACGAGTTAGCATCAGTGCTAGCTGCGTAAGCTTCTTGACGAGAAATATGGCCGATATTCCAAACTACGATATCACTTTTGCTGCTAAAAAAATACATAATAAATTTAAGTCACTTGCGTCTAAAGGCCAGCTAATGCGCTGGAAAGTTAAATTGGACGTAAGGCGAGAAAATACGCGACAGGCCTCGAATTTTTTAGGCGACGACATGCTAACAATGCTAATAATGCTAACAAGGCTAACTAGCCACCGGCTAGTTAAAAAGCGAAAAGCTCCGTGATGAAGCTAACAAATGACACCACAGACACACAAGAGCTCACCGCATGAAGTACCTGCTTTCCGAGTTTAACCAAACAAAACAGCAGAAGCGTGTTTCAGCGGCGCTTCACGATCAAATTAAAGAGAAAAGCTGAAAACAAGAGTTAAATTCCTTCCTCGTTTTTTTTTTTTTTTCTTCTTTTTGCGCAACTTCCCCCGCAGTTCTGCCTGACAGATCGGGTGACTAGAACTGACATGCGATGACGTAGTCAAGCCAGAGAACGAATCAGAACCCAGATTATCGGCTTTTATTTTTATGATTGGTTAATAACTTTTTAAACCCGCCCATTAGATAATAATAGATAATACAATACACATTATACTCACTGTACAATCACAGCTTGCTGAAGATACACTACATTACATTACTTGGCCAAAAGTTTGTGGACACCTGGCTATCACACCCAAAGTGTTAAAAGCACACAACTGTTCAGAATGTCTTTGTACGTAGAGACTTAACGATTTCCCTTCCTGCATCCACAGTATGGAACGCCGATTGGATCATAATACCGAATTCTTCACAGAATGAACATGTCGAATTTGAAAATGCCCTGTTAACACGTGTCTCACTGGGCTGCGACAAATTGCGATCATCATTCGTGAGAGAGTTTCGAAAGTGTCTTGAAACATTCGCGGGGCTTCTCAATTTCCTCGCAAAGTGTCGCTCCTTCGTCGCTGAAATTTTGAACATGTTCAAAAAATTAGTGCGACAAAATTTCTCTCAAAATAGACGCAAATGGGCATGGTGGCGTAGTGGTTAGTGCTGTCGCCTCACAGCAAGAAGGTCCGGGTTCGAGCCCTGTGGCCGACGAGGGCCTTTCTGTGTGGAGTTTGCATGTTTTCCATGGGTTTCCCCCACAGTCCAAAGACATGCAGGTTAGGTTAACTGGTGACTCTAAATTGACCGTAGGTGTGAATGTGAGTGTGAATGGTTGTCTGTGTCTATGTGTCAGCCCTGTGATGACCTGGCGACTTGTCCAGGGTGTACCCCACCTTTCGCCCGTAGTCAGCTGGGATGGGCTCCAGCTTGCCTGCGACCTTGTAGAACAGGATAAAGTGGCTAGAGATATTGAGATGAGATGAGATGAGATGAGATGAGATGAGATGAGATGAGATAGCCGCAAACGCATCGCTGGTGTCGCAAAGCCGTCGCGAACCCTTCTCGAGTCAGTTTCTGTGAGACAGGAAGTGCGAGTTCTTCAGGCAGTATTTCACTGGGCTGCAACAGCCTGCGACTAGCTGGAGACACAACAATTACGATAAAATATGTGAATATCAATTCAGTGAGATTCCAAGTGAAAATTGTCGCTAATTCGCATATTTTATCGCAATTGTGTCTCCAACTAGTCACAGGCTGTCGCAGCCCAGTGAGACACTAACCTAATTCTGTACATCTTAAGACATTTGGACCATTAAGACTTCCATGCTACTGGTTGGCATCAACATACTGTACCCATGCTTTTTTGACATAGGGCTCTGTTGGGCTGTACGTTTGCCAATGTTGTGATCATGTACGCTCTTATTCTTGCATGTGTCGCTGAGATCGAGATCCTGACCTCTTCTGCTCCTCGGACCTGCCTGATCCATCCTGATGCCCTACGTCTGGTTGGAGTCTCATCACATCACTCCTGTAGAGGACGGCCCCATATGAACAGTTGAAAGTCACACTTGGAAGATGCTCTGGACACTTACAGTAATGCTTTTATGGCTGAGGATGACAGTTGACTTGCTAACTTTCGGACTGCAGTTGTCATGAACAGTTTTGCACTCAAGTTTCCATCAATGAAGAGTTTATAACATCAACGAAACTGACTTCATGTTAAAACTGTTAATGTTATAGTCATGTTGTCTGTTATCACCCAAATGAGGATGGGTTCCCTTTTGAGTCTGGTTCCTCTAGAGGTTTCTTTCTCATGTCATCTGAGGGAGTTTTTCCTTGCCACCATCGCCACAGGTTTGCTCATTGGGGATAGATTAGGGATAAAATTAGCTCATATTTTAAGTCGTTCACATTCTGTAAAGCTGCTTTGCAACAATGTCTATTGTTAAAAGCACTATACAAATAAACTTGACTATGTAATCGTGATGTAGGATTTCTGACAGTCCATTTGTATGCAGTGGTTCAAGCTGTGTGGGTAATTTTGAATGTTACTATTATTACTTGAGTTCAGACAAAACTTAGCCAGACACACGAAAAAATAGGTACCCTATGGGTACCGTACATGTGGCTACTATCCATCCATCCATTACCTGTAGCTGCTTATCCTGTCCTACAGGGTCGCAGGCAAGCTGGAGCCTATCCCAGCTGACTATGGGCGAGAGGCGGGGTAGACCCTGGACACATAGCCAGGTAATTGCAGGGCTGACACAGACAATCAACCATTCACACTCACATTCACATCTACGGTCAATTAAGAACCACCAATTAACCTAACTTGCATGTCTTTGGACTGTGGGGGAAAACGGAGCACCCGAAGGAAACCCACGCAGACACGGGGAGAACATGCAAACTCCACACAGAAAGGCCCTCACCGGCCGCGAACCCAGGACCTTCTTGCTGTGAGGCGACAGCTAACCACTACACTACCATGGCATGTGGTTGCTGCTTATAAATAAAATAGTTTTCTGATCCCATGTCCATACAGTAAATATATATATATATATATATATATATATATATATATATATATATCATCTCATTATCTCTAGCCGCTTTATCCTTCTACAGGGTCGCAGGCAAGCTGGAGCCTATCCCAGCTGACTATGGGTGAAAGGCGGGGTACACCCTGGACAAGTCACCAGGTCATCACAGGGCTGACACATAGACACAGACAACCATTCACACCCACATTCACACCTACAGTCAATTTAGAGTCACCAGTTAACCTAACCTGCATGTCTTTGGACTGTAGGGGAAACCGGAGCACCCGGAGGAAACCCACGCGGACACGGGGAGAACATGCAAGCTCCACACAGAAAGGCCCTCGTCGGCCCCGGGGCTCGAACCCAGGACCTTCTTGCTGTGAGGCAACAGTGCTAACCACTACACCACTGTGCATATATATATATATATATATATATATATATATATATCATTATCTCTAGCCGCTTTATCCTTCTACAGGGTCGCAGGCAAGCTGGAGCCTATCCCAGCTGACTACGGGCGAAAGGCGGGGTACACCCTGGACAAGTCACCAGGTCATCACAGGGCTGACACATAGACACAGACAACCATTCACACTCACATTCACACCTACGGTCAATTTAGAGTCACCAGTTAACCTAACCTGCATGTCTTTGGACTGTGGGGGAAACCGGAGCACCCGGAGGAAACCCACGCGGACACGGGGAGAACATGCAAGCTCCACACAGAAAGGCCCTCGTCGGCCCCGGGGCTCGAACCCAGGACCTTCTTGCTGTGAGGCAACAGTGCTAACCACTACACCACTGTGCATATATATATATATATATATATATATATATATATATATATATATATATATATATACTCTATGAGGCAGTAGCCACAAAAATGAAGTGTAAACCAAAAATGAACAATTTAAAAATCACAGAAGTAAAATATACAAAGTGTCTGTACTTTATATTATTCTACTCTTTCCTCTTACAGTTTTCGAAAATGAAACCTCCGAATTGAGGCTGACATACACACGCTGTCGCCATGACCCAAACTCTTATTTCCCAGAAAAGGCCCAGCGCTAGAACTCAGTGGTTTCAATACTCTTTTCGACAACTTCCTGTAACAACTCGGAAGTGCGTCATATCTACGGTGATGCAAGTGGTTAGCACAGCAAGAAGGTTCTGGGTTTGAACCCAGCGGCCGGCGAGGGCCTTTCTGTGTGGAGTTTGCATGTTCTCCTCTGTGTGGGTTTCCTCTGGATGCTCGGGTTTCCCCCACAGTCCAAAGACATGCAGTTAAGTTAACGTGGGGCGGCCTTGGGCTGAAGTGCCCTTGAGCAAGGTACCGAACTCCTGACTGCTCCCTGGGCGCTGTAACGTGGCTGCCCACTGCTCTGGGTGTGTGTGCGTGTGTTCACTGCTTCAGATGGGTTAAATGCAGAGGATGAATCTCACTGTGCTTGAAGTGTGCATGTGACAAATAAAGGTTTCTTCTTTCTTCTTCTACATCACACACTGGCCGAAGAATGCGAGGAAAGGAGGACAACCTGGAGTATGTTTTAAAATACAAACGCACTTTCCCTCGGTAATAAGCATAAACATGTCTGAAAGCGATTTCTTTAGTCAAGTCAATTTATTTCAAATGGTGAACCAAATTGTATACACGCACCGGTCATTTTAATAGGAACACGTGTATGCGCATGCACAGTGTGCAATTGTTACACTCATTCTTACCGGTACATCCTTACAACACGATGACATAATGGCTACAGCCTCTATGTGAGGCAGTAGCCACAAAAAACCTAAAGAAGAAGAAGGAGAAAATGGTGGAGCGTGTTGCTGAACCAACCGAGGACAAAATAAAAACTCTCCTTGAAAACAAAACCCCCAAAAATACAAAAAAGCAACAAAAGATGGAAATAAAGTATTTGATGGGAAAAACGTATCTTTTTTATTTTTCAAGAATTAGAACTGTCTCCTTATTGTGGTGGATGGGTTTGTGTGCTTGAATGATCCTAGGAGCTATGTTGTCGGGGGCATTACGCCCCTGTTAGGGTCTCCCAAGGCAGACAGATCCTAGGTGACAGGCCAGACTAAGAGCAGTTCACCAAAACCCCT
This sequence comes from Neoarius graeffei, assembly GCF_027579695.1. Classification (NCBI taxonomy): domain Eukaryota; kingdom Metazoa; phylum Chordata; class Actinopteri; order Siluriformes; family Ariidae; genus Neoarius; species Neoarius graeffei. The sequence goes on from NC_083587.1 coordinate 58,259,406, forward strand.
TATGGATAACAATCTATCAAGGACCGTGACGTCGCCCAGTATGGCGCAGCCGGGGCCCCACCCTGGAGCCAGGCCCAGGGTTGGGGCTCGTATGCGAGAGCTTGGTGGCTGGGCCTTTGCCCATGGGGCCCAGCCAGGCTCAGCCCGAAGCGGTGATGTGGGCCCGACCTCCTGTGGGCTCACCACCCACAGAGGTAGCCGTAGGGGGCTGGTGCAGTGTGGGTTGGGCGGCAGTCGAAGGCAGGGTCCTCGAGGACCTGATCCCCGGACACAGCGGCTAGCTGTTGGGACATGGAAAGTCACTTCGCTGTGGGGGGAAAGAGCCTGAGCTTGTGTGGGAGGTTGAGAGGTACCGGCTAGAGATAGTCGGGCTCACCTCCACGTGCAGCTTGGGCTCCGGAACCCAGCTCCTCGAGAGGGGCTGGACTCTCCACTTCTCTGGAGTCACCCATGGTGAACGGCGGCGGGCTGGTGTGGGCTTGCTTATAGCTCCCCAGCTCAGCCGCCATGTGTTGGAGTTTACCCCAGTGAACGAGCGGGTCGGCTCTCTGCGCCTTAGGATTGGGGAGAGGGCTCTTGCTGTTGTTTGTGCCTATGGGCCGAATAGCAGTATAGAGTATCCGGTCTTCTTGGAGTACCTAGGAGAGGTACTGAGAGGTTCTCAGACTGGGGACTCCATCGTTCTACTGGGGGACTTCAATGCTCATGACGACAGTGACACCTGGAGGGGCGTGATTGGGAGGAATGGCCTCCCCGATCTGAACCTGAGTGGTGTTTTGTTATTGGACTTCTGTGCTAGTCACGGTTTGTCCATAACAAACACCATGTTCGAGCATAGGGGTGTCCATAAGTGCACGTGGCACCAGGACACCTTAGGTCGGAGGTCGATGATCGACTTTGTTGTCGTTTCATCGGATCTCCGGCCCTATGTCTTGGACACTCGGGTGAAGAGAGGGGCTGAGCTGTCAACTGATCACCACCTGGTGGTGAGTTGGATCTGCTGGTGGAGGAGGAAGCCGGACAGACCTGGCAGGCCCAAACATATGGTGAGGGTCTGTTGGGAACGTCTGGCCGAGCACTCTGTCAGGGAGTTCTTTAACTCCCACCTCCGGGAGAGCTTCTCCCAGCTTCTGAGGGAGGCGGGGGACATTGAGTCTGAGTGGACCATGCTCTCTGCCTCCATTGTTGACGCGGCTGTTCGGAGCTGTGGCCGCATGGTCTCCAGTGCCTGTTGTGGCGGCAATCCCCGAACCCGGTGGTGGACACCGGAAGTAAGGGATGCCGTCAAGCTGAAGAAGGAGTCCTACTGGGCCATGTTGGCCTCTGGGACTCCTGAGGCAGCTGATGGGTATCGGCAGGCCAGGCGTGCTGCAGCTTGGGCAGTTGCAGAGGCAAAAACTCGGAACTGGGAGGAGTTCGGTGAGGCCATGGAGGAGGACTATCGGTCAGCCTCGAAGAAATTCTGGCAAACCGTCCGGCGCCTCAGGAGGGGGAAGCAGTACTCTGCCAACACTGTTTACAGTGCGGGTGGGGAGCTGTTGACCTCGACTGGGGACATTGTCAGGCGGTGGAAGGAATACTTCGAGGATCTCCTCAATCCCACAGTCACGTCTTCCATTGAGGAAGCGGAGGCTGATGACTCAGAGCTGGTCTCATCCATTACCCAAGCCGAAGTCACTGAGGTGGTTAGCAAGCTCCTCGGTGGCAAGGCACCGGGGGTGGATGAGATCTGCCCCGGGTATCTCAAGTCTCTGGATGTTGTGGGGCTGTCTTGGCTGATATGCCTCTGCAACATCGCGTGGTGGTCAGGGACAGTGCCTCTGGAGTGGCAGACTGGGATGGTGGTCCCTCTTTTGAAGAAAGGGGACTGGAGATTGTGCTCCAATTATAGGGGAATCACACTTCTCAGCCTCCCAGGGAAGATTTACTCCAGGGTACTGGAGAGGAGAATTCGGCCAATAGTTGAACCTCGGATCCAGGAGGAACAATGTGGTTTTCGTCCTGGTCGCGGAACACTGGACCAGCTATATACCCTTCATAGGGTGCTCGAGGGTTCATGGGAGTTTGCCCAACCAGTCCACATGTGCTTTGTGGATTTGGGGAAGGCATTCGACCGTGTCCCTCGTGGTATTCTGTGGAGGGTGCTTCGGGAGTATGGGGTTCTGGGCTTTTTGCTAAGGGCTGTCTGGTCCCTGTACAAACGGAGCAGGAGTCTGGTTCGCATTGCCGGCAGTAAGTCAGACCTGTTCCCAGTGCATGTTGGACTCCAGCAGGGCTGCCCTTTGTCACCGGTTCTGTTTATAATTTTTATGGACAGAATTTCTAGGCGCAGCCAGGGGCCGGAAGGAATCCTGTTTGGGAACCACAGGATTTCATCTCTGCTTTTCGCAGATGATGTTGTCCTGTTGGCTTCTTCAAACCAGGACCTTCAGCATGCACTGGGGCGGTTTGCAGTTGAGTGTGAAGCGGCTGGGATGAGAATCAGCATCTCCAAGTCAGAGGCCATGGTTCTCGACTGGAAAAGGGTGCCTTGCCCTCTCCAGGTTGGTGAAGTCCTGCCTCAAGTGGAGGAGTTTAAGTATCTCGGGATCTTGTTCACGAGTGAGGGAAGGATAGAGCGTGAGATCGACAGGCGGATCGGTGTGGCCTCCGCAGTGATGCGGTCACTTTACCAGTCTGTCGTGGTGAAGAAGGAGCTGAGCCAAAAGGCGAAGCTCTCGATTTACCGGTCGATCTATGTTCCAACTCTCACCTATGGTCATGAGCTTTGGGTAATGATGGAAAGAACAAGATCGTGGATACAAGCGGCCGAAATGAGTTTCCTTCACAGGGTGGCTGGGCGCTCCCTTAGAGATAGGGTGAGAAGCACAGTCACTTGGCAGGAGCTCGGAGTAGAGCCACTGCTCCTCCACATCGAGAGGAATCAGCTGAGGTGGCTCAGGCATCTCTTTCGGATGCCTCCTGGACGCCTCCCTGGGGAGGTGTTCCAGACATGTCCCCCTGCGACGAGGCCCCGGGGAAGACCCAGGACATTCTGGAGGGACTATGTCTCTCGGCTGGCCTGGGAACGCCTTGGTGTTCTTCCCGAGGAGCTGGCCGAGGTGTCTGGGGAAAGGGAAGTTTGGGCTTCTATGCTCAGACTGCTGCTTCCGCGACCTGGCCCCGGATAAGCAGAAGAAGATGAGATGAGATTATTATCGCATTTTTCACAAATTGCTCCTGTCATTTCATTGGTTTGTTTACATTCTAAGCGGAAATTATTTTGTCGGATGTTTTGTGTAAAGTTTTTATTTATCGAATTTGAAAAAAAATGCTCTGTTTTTCAAAATCCAGTGAATGTGGATAGAATAAAACAGTTATTCCACTCAATTGAGTCATACATGAGTTGATAGCCGACTCGATTTCATGGAATAACTGTTAAATATGACTAGACGGTTTAAGAGGACTGTCTTTAGACCTGGACATTTCATGTGTCACCATGACTGAAACTCTTTATTTTAAATGGCCCAGTGCTAGAGCTCAGTGGAATGCAATTTCCCTAGGTAATAAGCATAAACATGTCTGAAAGCAATTTCTTTACTCTAGTCCATTTATTTTGAATGGTGAACCGAATTGTATACACTCACCGGCCATTTTAATTGGAACATGTGTATGCATATGTGCACGTGCAGTGCGCGACTGTTACACTCATTTTTACAACTTGATGACATAGTGGCTACAGCGTGAGGCAGTAGCCACAAAAAGCAAGAGGGCAAAGGATTTTGCAAGGGATTATCAGCAGGTTGCCAGGTCGTTCCGTTGCGTGTAGCTGTCGATGTTGATTTTAGAAGTAACTAAGTATGGTAAATACAGAGGGAAATTAATACTTAAGTCTGAGTGAAAAATACTGTGGTGACCGTGCATGGAAGAAGAGTCTGGAGACAGAAATCTACAACTGCCATATTCCTAATATCAAGCCACTCCTGAACCAGAGACAATGTCAAAAGTGTCTTACCTGGGTTAAGGAGAGAAAGAACTGGACTGTTGCTTAGTGGTCCAAAGTCCTCTTTTCAGATGAAAGTAAATTTTGCATTTCATTTGGAAATCAAGGTCCTAGAGTCTGGAGGAAGAGTGAAGAGGCACAGAATCCAAGGGGTTTGAAGTCCAGTGTGAAGTTTCCGCAGTCTGTGATGACACGTCATCTGCTGGTGTTGGTCCACTGTGTTTTATCAAGTCCACTGAGCTAAACAGTCCAGTTCTTTCTCTCCTTAACTCAGGTAAGACGCTTCTGATGTTATTTCTGGTTCAGGAGACTATAGAGGTTATATATACACACACACACACACACACACACACACACACACACACACACACACACACACACAAATTTTTAGGGGCTATACATTATCTAGGTATAAATTAAGATAATGCGTATTGCATTGGGGCGGCACGGTGGTGTAGTGGTTATCACTGTTGCCTTACAGCAAGAAGTTTCCAGGTTTTAACCTCACAGCCGATGAGGGGCCTTTCTGTGTAGAGTTTGCATGTTCTCCCTGAGTCTGTGTGGGTTTCCTCTGGGTGATCTGGTTTCCCCTACAGTCCAAAGCCATGCAGTTAGGCTAATTAGCTACTCTAAATTGTCCATGACCAAAAAGCAGTGCAGCAGAGGATTGGCTGTACTTATTTAGCCAAGAAACTCTAGGAAAGGGACCCAAACCAGAACACACTGGATGGGGGAAGAAGAAGAAGAGATATTGCATTGATATAATTAACAGTTATTCCACGAAATCGAGTCATACATGAGCTGATAACTGATGAGGTGCATAGCGCTGAGTTGTCTATAAGCCATGTACGATGAAATTGAGTGGAATAACTGTTTTATTCTATCCACATTCACTGGATTTTGAGAAACAGAGCATTTTTATTTTATTTTTTGCAAATTTGATCAATAAAAACTTTATACAAAACGTCCGACAAAATCATTTCCACTTAAAATGTAAACAAACTGGCAAAATGACAGGAGCAATTTGTGAAAAATGCGATAATAATAATAATTCTTGAAAAAAAAAATTTTTTTTTCGCAGTCTGGTTTCCATCAAATCGTGCGCTCTGATTGGCTCGTGAGCGGTCCGGAATCCTACGATACGGACCCCGGTTATGGACCTTTGGCAACTCGTTCGTTCACAACAACAACAAACAGTCGCAATTTTTTGTCAACATTTATTTTCACATTTCTCAGTATAATAGCATTAATTTTACAGCATGGATAGCGATAATGACAGTGTTCACAGCAAAAACGAGTTTTACTACCCTGATAAAGACAAAATAAAATAAAACATTTCAGGAGAAAGCCAAAAACCTGTAACTGTTGCTAATGCCGAGCAAATCCAGCAGTTTATTGAGGAGCAAATGGCAGAAAATACAACAAAAAAGATGACCTATGACCTCAATGTCTTTGGGAAGTTCTGTCGAAACCTAAATGAAGGTTGAAAGGTGGAAGATATACCTGGCGAAGAACTAAACATGTTGCTGTGCAACTTTATCATGTCCGCAACAAAGAAAAATGGCGATGTGTATGAGCCGTCCTCGCTCATATCTTTCCAGAAAAGTATCTAGCACTATCTAAATCAGGTTTGTTCTAAATATGGTTTCCCTTTTGGGCGCTTTCATTTTCTGTGAGAATTTGGTAAAGAAAAAAATAAATATATTATTTACCAGCTTAAGGTCGGTCCGTATCGTGAAACACCGTGATCTCGGCCTTGAAAATACTGATCTTGGCCCAGAGGCCTCGGTCAGTATTTTCAAGACCTTGGTCATGGTATTTCACGATACAGACCTCCCAGCTGGTAAATTTTAAATATGTTCTTCAAATCCTTCCCACACCATGTCGTGCCACCGATCTCTGTTTCCATAGCCCTTGGCCTCTCGCCTATTACATAGCTAGGGTTACAGTGAGGGGCTAGTCCTCTGGTAACCACGAGAGTTTGACACCCACTCACATCTGTATTGCAGCATACCTTGCCAGACAGCAGTAGGTACCATTTTTATGATGGTCTTTGGTATGACCCGACCATGAGTAGAACTTGCGATCTCCCGATCGAGAGGTGGACACGCTAATCACTAGGCCACTAGCCGGTATATACATTCATATTCCGTGACTAGAGAAAAACAAAATGACGGATTGTGTTGTTAAACCAACCAAAGACGTAATAAAAACTACTCAAAAACAAAACTAAAAAAAAAGCAACAACATCTCATCTCTCATCTCATCTCATCTCATCTCATTATCTCTAGCCGCTTTATCCTGTTCTACAGGGTCGCAGGCGAGCTGGAGCCTATCCCAGCTGACTACGGGCGAAAGGCGGGGTACACCCTGGACAAGTCACCAGGTCATCACAGGGCTGACACATAGACACAGACAACCATTCACACCTACGGTCAATTTAGAGTCACCAGTTAACCTAACCTGCATGTCTTTGGACTGTGGGGGAAACCGGAGCACCCGGAGGAAACCCACGCGGACACGGGGAGAACATGCAAACTCCGCACAGAAAGGCCCTCGCCGGCCACGGGGCTCGAACCCGGACCTTCTTGCTGTGAGGCAACAGCGCTAACCACTACACCACCGCGCCGCCCTAGCAACAACATATGGAATAAAATTATGATATACAGGGCGGCACGGTGGTGTAGTGGTTAGCGCTGTCACCTCACAGCAAGAAGGTCCAGGTTTGAGCCCCATGGCCGGCGAGGGCCTTTCTGTGCGGAGTTTGCATGTTCTCCCCGTGTCCGCGTGGGTTTCCTCCGGGTGTTCCGGTTTCCCCTACAGTCCAAAGACATGCAGGTTAGGTTAACTGGTGACTCTAAATTGACCGTAGGTGTGAGTGTGAATGGTTGTCTGTGTCTATGTGTCAGCCCTGTGATGACCTGGCGACTTGTCCAGGGTGTACCCCGCCTTTCGCCCGTAGTCAGCTGGGATAGGCTCCAGCTTGCCTGCGACCCTGTAGAACAGGGTAAAGCGGCTAGAGATAATGAGATGAGATGAGATTTTGTTGCTTTTTTGTTTTGTTTTTTTAGTTTTGTTTTTGAGTAGTTTTTATTACGTCCTCGGTCGGTTTAGCAACACGATCCACTATTTTGTTTTTCTCTACTCATGGAATATGAGCTGATAGCCTAGTAGTAGAGAAGCCAATCAGAGTGCACAATTGCTCATATCCAGTGAATGCGGATAGAATAATACATTTTATATATTTTATATTGGCCTAAAATATGCATATTAATATGCACATCTTCATTCTGTGATTTAAAATAGTAAAGTAGGAAGAAAACGTTTAGAGACAATGCTGACTGTGTCAGACTAGATTGCTTTCATACCTGAAGGGCCTGAGCTAAGTTGCTTTTGCAATATTTCCCCTCAGCCAATCACATTTCACGTTTATGAACGTCCTAATTAATATACATGACGTCTTATTAATATTCATGACTTGGACGTGACGTCAGATGGAATGCGGCCGTTGTTTTTTTTAACCTCCCTCCAAATGCCCTGCCAAAATCCGTTGCTAAGCGACAGCAGGTAAACAGTCAAGGTGAAAAACAGGGAATAAAGTTAATTAGAGTTGTCGAGATCTTCACGTTTATGATGACTGTTTTTGAAAGGACACCCAGTGCCTGGAGACGCAGGGACACTTTCCCTAATATCAGAGCTGTAATGTAGTGAATTAATGAGGTTGATTTCAGAGAAATGACGTGCTGGACAATTAATATTAACAGTAATCATTTTCACTACTAATTAAATTTTAATGTGACTAATAAACTGTGTTTCTTCCTTGGAAAAGGCAGGGAAAGTTCTAGCACAAGGACACAGGGCGCAGGCATGTCTCCAGGAAATAACACCAAGGGTGAGTTACAGCTTCCAAATAGTTTATTTGCTTTGTGTTTTTATGACTTACGTATCATCCTCATGGCATTAGATCAGCGAATAAACCACAAGTGATACAGATATGAGAAACTGAAGAAGAAAAACAAATACAGTGATGCTTGAAAGTTTGTGAACCCTTTAGAATTTTCTATATTTCTGCATATATGACCTAAAACATCATCAGATTTTCACACAAGTCCTAAAAGTAGATAAAGAGAACCCAGTTAAACAAATGAGACAAAAATGTTACACTTGGTCATTTATTTGTTGAGGAAAATGATCCAATATTACATATCTGTGAGTGGCAAAAGTATGTGAACCTCTAGGGTTAGCAGTTAATTTGAAGGTGAAATTAGAGTCTGCTGTTTTCAATCAATGGGATGACAATCAGGTGTGAGTGGGCACCCTGTTTTATTTAAAGAACAGGGATCTATCAAAGTCTGATCTTCACAACACATGTTTGTGGAAGTGTATCATGGCATGAACAAAGGAGATTTCTGAGGACCTCAGAAAACGCGTTGTTGATGCTCATCAGGCTGGAAAAGGTTACAAAACCATCTCTAAAGAGTTTGGACTCCACCAATCCACAGTCAGACAGATTGTGTACAAATGGAGGAAATTCAAGACCATTGTTACCCTCCCCAGGAGTGGTCGACCAACAAAGATCACTCCAAGAGCAAGGCGTGTAATAGTTGGTGAGGTCACAAAGGACCCCAGGGTAACTTCTAAGCAACTGAAGGCCTCTCTCACATTGGCTAATGTTAATGTTCATGAGTCCACTATCAGGAGAACACTGAACAACAATGGTGTGCATGGCAGGGTTGCAAGGAGAAAGCCACTGCTCTCCAGAAAGAACATTGCTGCTTGTCTGCAGTTTGCTAAAGATCATGTGGACAAGCCAGAAGGCTATAGACCCCTTCGCATGTTTCTAAACAAACCGACCGTTGCTAGGATGCGTGCACAGCCTGGACTCAGAAACAATGGCGCTGCCCATAGACCGGCATTATGAGCTGTCAGATTATGCAAAACAATTGTCGTTACAAGATCGAGAATGCTACATAAATAAGTTAACTCTAACAAGTGGGCATCGCCTACCGGATCCGTATTTAATTAAAGAGTGGACGGACGATGTTAGTAAGTTTTCCTCTGATACCTGAAGGCAGTCATACTATTTACAAAAAATGTCAAACTCAAAAAAAAAAAAAACTATTTACAAAAGTAGCCTGCCATCAACATTCTGGTTACAGCGAGACTACAACTTGATTAACAATGGGACATTCATATTCATTTTGTTTTAATCAAATTATGCCAGTGATGTGATGGCAATGTGGCTTTAGCTACAACAGCAAATACCAACACTAAACAGCAATTTGCAGGAGGTGATGGCATGAAAGGAATGATAGTGTAAAGAGTGCAGCTAAGAGAAATCAGAGCTGCGTAAAAAGCGAGAGGCAGAGACCAGAAATGAAACTGAACGGGGCAGGAGCTAGGTTAGAGCAGTCAAGTTGGCATTTAGAGTGAGGGCACACAATTTTACCTTTCCATTCTTGCTTTAAAATTGTGATTTTCGGCGTACACAAATAATGAAGGCACAAAATCTGGACTGCTTGAGTCAAGCGAGACCTCTCCTACAAACAAAATTGCATGCAAAGCTAAGTTAACATGCTAACAATATGCATTACATTGTGTAACTATATGACCCAGCTAATCAGACAAACGTTACCAAAGTATTTTGCTACATCAATAAACGACCAGAAAGAATAAAAAAGAAAGATTTAATAAATAGCCTGATCTTACCTGTGATGAAGTGGGTGCTGCAAACCCGCGCATTTTTGATAGTGCTTTCATCCCAGTCTACACGTTTGATGGCTTGTAGTCATAGACGTCAGCAATTTTTTTGGAATGGGTGAGATCCTGCTGGAATTCTGTACATTTTAACCCCATCACTGCTACGATTCTGACACCCGACAACACAGCAACTAGGCATTTCTTCCAAATATTTCTTCTCGTCTCTACCGTCGTTGAGTCTTTTTTGAGTCCAGGCTGCGCGCGCAATTTCCTCTTACATATGAATGACGTTTACTGCGAAGGGGTCTATTGGAAAAATGTTTTGTGGATGGATGAGACCAAAATAGAACTTTTTGGTTTAAACGAGAAGCGTTATGTTTGGAGAAAGGAAAACACTGCATTCCAGCATAAGAACCTTATCCCATCTGTGAAACGTGGTGGTGGTAGTATCATGGTTTGGGCCTGTTTTGCTGCATCTGGGCCAGGACGGCTTGCCATCATTGATGGAACAATGAATTCTGAATTATACCAGTGAATTCTAAAGGAAAATGTCAGGACATCTGTCCATGAACTGAATCTTAAGAGAAGTTGGGTCATGCAGCAAGACAATGACCCTAAGCACACGAGTCGTTCTACCAAAGAATGGTTAAAGAAGAATAAAGTTAATGTTTTGGAATGGCCAAGTCAAAGTCCTGACCTTAATCCAATCGAAATGTTGTGGAAGGACCTGAAGCGAACAGTTCATGTGAGGAAACCCACCAACATCCCAGAGTTGAAGCTGTTCTGTATGGAGGAACGGGCTAAAATTCCTCCAAGCCGGTGTGCAGGACTGATCAACAGTTACCGGAAATGTTTAGTTGCAGTTATTGCTGCACAAGGGGGTCACACCAGATACTGAAAGCAAAGGTTCACATACTTTTGCCACTCATAGATATGTAATATTGGGTCATTTTCCTCAATAAATAAATGTCCAAGTATAATATTTTTGTCTCATTTGTTTAACTGGGTTCTCTTTATCTACTTTTAGGACTTGTGTGAAAATCTGATGATGTTTTAGGTCATATTTATGCAGAAATATAAAAAATTCTAAAGGGTTCACAAACTTTCAAGCGCCACTGTATATATTAATTTTCTATACAAAATACAGATGCAACCTGAAGCACTTAAACTTTAATTACTAATTCAAGAAATAATGTGGGATTGTTTTTAAATAAAATTGATTTTACAGAGCCCCAAAAGTCCTGGAAGGTGATATTATTTTATTTTGTGCACACAAGATCACTTCTTCCACCAGCTTTGTTGGAGGAGGTTATGTTTTCGCCTCCATTTGTTTGCAACGTAACTTAAAAAGTAGTGAACGGATTTTGATGAAATCCTAAGGAAAGATGAGTCATGGACCAAGGAACAATTGATTCGATTGTGGTGCAAATGTGGATATGTATGCAGATCCAGGATTTTTTTTTTTCTGTGGTTGTTCTAATATTTCTAGTTTACTATACACTCAAATGTATCTCTAACCACTTCAGATGCTCACAGCCACCATATAATGTTCTAAAAAGTTTGACACAGAATAGGTGAGTGGGCTCAGATCCTTGTGATCAACTGAATTCCTAAACATGTGTTTGTCTGTAGCCTGAGACGCCCCCGGTGGTTAGGAAGTTCCTCAAGAGTACACATCCGGAGCCAGGGACAATCCGGGTGTTCTACGGGAAAGCAAACGACCCTGATATCGCCAGCACTCTGGTGCATGGAATAAACCCGAAGTCATCTGATAATGTAAATATCCCCATATGCCGTAATCATGTTCATAGTCACTGAATGATAATGACAATATTTAACAGTTATTCCACAAAATCAAGTCATACATGAGCTGATCGCCACAGAGTTGGCTATCAGCTCACGTACAACAAGATTGAGTGGAATAACTGTTTTATTCTATCTACATTCACTGAATTTTGATAAACAGAGCATTTCTATTTTTATTTGTTGCAAATTCGATTAATAAAAATTTTATACAAAACGTCCGACGAAATCATTTCCACTTAGAATGTAAACAAAATGACAGGAGCAATTTGTGAAAAATGCTATAGCGAGACTGTCAATGACAGCGTCACTCACTCCGGCCCCGTCTAGTCCAGAAGGAACGATCTAAACTGGGCCACCTTGTACAATAAATGTTGCAAGCTATATACACTATATACAAGCTATATATAGAAGCGATATCCACCCTAGGAATACCGACCTATTTGCCAGAAAGAATCCAAAATGGCGAGGAATTGACCAAGAAGAAGCCATTTTTGTTGAACTGCTCATTAAAGCTTAATTAGTCCATAACTTCATTAATAATTGTAATGAAGCAAATCTGGGTAGAAGTTCTATGCACCCTAGGTACCCCTACCTTCATGCCAGAAAGAATCAAAATCGGTGAAAATACAAAATATATATACACACATATATATATATATATATATATATATATATATATATATATATATATATATATATATATATATATATATATATGTGTGTATATATATTTTGTTCCTTTTTTTGGGGGGGGGGCTTGTTTTCGAGTAGAGTTTTTATTTTGTCCTCAGTTGGTTCAGTAACACGCTCCGCCATTTTCTTCTTCTTCTTTAGGATTTTTTGGTGGTTGGCAAACCAACTTAAAGGTGCATTACTGCCACCGACTGGGCTGGGGTGTGGAACAGGAGACATAGGGGGGCACACTATATTCTTTTAGCTATTTCTGTTTCTTTTAAATACTTAATAACAAAGTGATCTGACTTGATGCGCGCCGCCATTTTGTTTTTCTCTACTCACGGTACATGAGCTGATAGCCTAGTAGTAGAGTAGCCAATCAGAGTGCGCGATTGCTCATATCCAGTGAATGTGGATAGAATAAAAGCCTTTATGCCTTTAATACATCTGAGAATAATTTGATAACTGAATGCGTGTGTGGGTTGTTGTTGTCATTGTTGTTTTTTTTTAATAGGCTGGAACTGTGATCAACCTGCCACCTAGGACTCGCTACCAAGAGAGGAAGCAAGAGGTTCAGGAGGCCATTTATGGCAGCAGACAGAAAGCTCCATTTGGACGATCCCAGCTTCTGGGTCCTGGGCTTCCAAATGGTCTTGATCCTGAAAAAACAACTTTTGGTGTTAAATCACTTTATTGTAAGATCCATAAGAGAATCATATCATCTTTTGTTGTTAATCTTTGGATTTTTATGACATTTCTCCCATTTTTATCCAGTAGCCACTCAATACAGTGCCCTCCATAATTATTGGTACCCCTTGTAAAGATTAGTAAAAAGAGTTAAAAAAATCCAGTTTTTGATGAAGCAGCTTCATCTTACATTGAAAAAAAAGAAAAAAATCCATCCTTTAATTGAAATAAATGAAAGTTTATTTTAACAGTTTTACTTTTTATTATCGCCCTTACAGTATACATGGTAGTGGTTAGCGCTGTCGCCTCACAGCAAGAAGGTCCGGGTTCAAGCCCCGTGGCCGGCGAGGGCCTTTCTGTGCGGAGTTTGCATGTTCTCCCCGTGTCCGCGTGGGTTTCCTCCGGGTGCTCCGGTTTCCCCCACAGTCCAAAGACATGCAGGTTAGGTTAACTGGTGACTCTAAATTGACCGTAGGTGTGAATGTGAGTGTGAATGGTTGTCTGTGTCCATGTGTCAGCCCTGTGATGACCTGGCGACTTGTCCAGGGTGTACCCCGCCTTTCGCCCGTAGTCAGCTGGGATAGGCTCCAGCTCGCCTGCGACCCTGTAGAACAGGATAAAGTGGCTAGAGATAATGAGATGAGATGAGATGCATCGGATCATTGGTACATGGATAATTGAACAAGACGACTAATTTCATCACAGAAGAACTGAAATTATAATTTTTTTTTAATTGGGCAGCTGTTAACGCTGGCGAGACCATCAATCCACCAAAAACAGCAGAGCAGGTAGAACAAGAAGCGCAAGACGGACATGAGAAATACATCCGCTCACATAGTTCCTACTTTGTTGGTAAGAAAGCTAGAAAACATACCATATGTCCATGTCATTGTTACATGCGACGGTAAACGACAAACGCAACAGGTGACTGGACTGACTTTGGATCTTATTTCTTGTTTGCTATCCCAGGTGAGCGTGTGAACAGGAAGTATGACTTGACTAGTTACAGGAAGGACAGCAGGTTTGGTGTGGCCACTCCGCATCGCAATGATGGACACAACATCAGAAAGTCTCTCCAATGGCTGTGTGAGACACAAAAGTAAGCTTTGAGCTATGAACCTAATGTAGCTCACAATTACTGGAAGTCTGGTTCACCTAAAATATTCTTTGGTAAACAATCTGTAAGCCTGATTATAACTGTTGCTGAATGCTGTAATGTTATGGAGCGGCCATCTTTTTTCATCCTTAGCACTTTTTTTTTTGCATTTTCCTTGGCTCTGAAAATATTTAAATAATACTGGCTGGTGTTGAGTGGTCTATCAGATATATTCCATGTAGCTAGCATGATACTGACCGAGTCGAAGACAAGTAGCTGAATGGAATATATCTGATATACCATGAAAAAAGCCATTATTATTATTATGATACATACACACTAACTTCATATCAGTGTACTCGAAGGCCAACGCTAGCTTACCTGTGAGTCGGCGCTGTTAGTGCGGCAGTGAAGTCACCTTCCAGCCGGTGTAGCATTCAGCAGTAGCATTAGCGAAGGCTGATGCTAGCTTACCTGCAAATTGGTGCTATTAGCGTGGCAGTCCAGTTAGCTTCCAGTCAGCATAGCAGTAGTGTTAGTGAAGGCCGACGCTAGCTTACCTGTGACTCATTGCTGTTAGCACGGCAGTCCAGTTAGCTTCCAGCCGGCATAGCAGTAGCGTTAGTGAAGGCCGATGCTAACTTACCCATGATTCGGTGCTGTTAGTGTGGCAGTCCAGTTACCTTCTAGCTGGTGTAGTGTTAGTGCAGGCCAATGCTAGCGTAGTCAAGCCAAATATTATTATTATTATTATTATTATTATTATTATTATCATTATTATCCCTGTGTTATTTACTTAGTTACTTTTAAAATCAACATCGATAACTACACACGGTGGAGCGACCTGGCAGCCAAAATTCTCTCAAAATCTTCTGCTTCTAACGAAGCAAACCTCGCAGCCATGTTTGTTTACAAACTATCACAGTCGCTCACTAGCGTGGAAGTTTTATATCTCCAACATGTCTCTTTTCCAGTTTTTTGATGTCCGTTGGTATGTTTTTTTTTCTTGTAAATATGCGTGAAGAATATATAATGAATTTTCGGTAGCCTTTCGGGTGTTCAGCACGTCTTTAGTTTCAGTTTTCAGTTTATTTATTTCCTGTTTAAACCGAGCACTGGATTAGCCTCGTCTTCTCTCTTTCGCGGCAAACAAAGAAACGATTGTGCACATGCGCAGCAGAAAAGTTTTTTTATTGGATCTTCGCATGAGCTCTGACATGTGACATCGTGTTGTCTTGACAACGTACAATATTATAACAATATCGCATGCTCTTTCTCCATTGGGCAGAGTGGCGTAATACATGGAGGATAAGCGATATAATAACAATATTGCATGCTATCAATAAACCTGCTAGAAGGGAATAGAACGTTTTTATTCCATGGAAAAAGTGTCCTGTATGTATAATAATGTTCCATATTAAACTGTATTTTGTAAATGTAGAATATTCCTGTCTGAAAAGCTACAATGTAGCTTAAATATCCAGACTTAAACAAGCATTATTTTGGATTTTCAATCACTTGCTCTATACATTTCTTCATACCAAAGGAACCACAGTGCAAAATTTGTCTCAAAGCAATGCGATGACTTCAGAGAGAGGACACAGTCGCAGATCGGCAAAGTACGTGACCCGTAAGTCCTAATTTCTGCAGCTAGTCCATACGTTATCATCAGTCGGAGGGCAAATATTAACCTGTATTGGTCTGTTTTAGAATCGCAGACACCTTGAGGGTTCCAGCTGATCACACATTCGGAGCGTTGCTGCATCCTGATGAGTTTGGTAATTTGATTATAACTTGTATTTAATAGGTTTCACTTTGGAAACACTTGAAGCTGTGCTGTTATTGGAAAATAATAGTAATTGTATAAATATACAGGTGATTATAAAATCATGTGCGCTGATTGATCGTGAACTTCGGACAATTTCTCGATAATCACATCATGCGGATTTACAATGAACAAGCAGAAGAGTTGGGACTTGGTATCTCTTAAGTTCTGTGTGAAAGACCAGGCACGAGAAAGGAGCAATCCCACTCGCTACAGAGGGGTAATGGATTTTGCATGGCTTGGATATGCTGATGATTTAGCATTGACAGCAGAAACCAAATAACTCCTGCAAAAAGCTGCAGATGTATTGTGCGATCTTCTACAAAGATTTAGTTTAGTCATTAGCATCAACAAAACAAACTCTGATTTTTAAGTTCAAGGATAAGGATTATCCAAGCAGTATAATCAACATCAAGAATAAACCTATTGAAAACGTAACACATTTTACGTATTTAGGAGCTGTTATATCTTGCTCTGAATCTGGAACATCAGATAAGGAACTGGAAAGAAGAAATGGATTGGCTCACAGGTAGTTTGCTGAGTTGAAAAAAAAAAACTACTGTGTAACTACCATCTTAGATTAAGCATACGGATGAAGTTCATTCATTCATTCATTCATTATCTCTAGCCGCTTTATCCTTCTACAGGGTCGCAGGCAAGCCGGAGCCTATCCCAGCTGACTACGGGCGAAAGGCGGGGTACACCCTGGACAAGTCGCCAGGTCATCACAGGGCTGACACATAGACACAGACAACCATTCACACTCACATTCACACCTACGGTCAATTTAGAGTCACCAGTTAACCTAACCTGCATGTCTTTGGACTGTGGGGGAAACCGGAGCACCCGGAGGAAACCCACGCGGACACGGGGAGAACATGCAAACTCCACACAGAAAGGCCCTCGCCGGCCCCGGGGCTCGAACCCAGGACCTTCTTGCTGTGAGGCGACAGCGCTAACCACTACACCACCGTGCCGCCCTACGGATGAAGTTCTATAGCGTATATATCAGAAGTCGTCTCTGTTATTGCTGCGAAATATGGACTCTCTGCGACACATAGATAATACAGTTGAATTGAAACTGTTCATATACAGTTTCTCTGATGTATGGTGAGAGGTGGAATGGCTTGGAAGTCATCAAGGAAAGAGATTGAAGAAGCAAAAGCTTGAGCAACAACCGGAGATAGCAGTCGTATTGAAAGTATCAGCGGGGCCTGGAAATATACCAATGAAAAGATATTGCTAACATGTGGAACACAAAATGAATTAAAAAAAACAATGTTAAATGGATTACTCATGCAGTACAGTCATCTAACAAAACACTTACAAATTATTTTTCTTCTGCTCTTCTAGAAAATTAATTAACACCTTCTGACCAATCAGAATCAAGAATTCAACAGCGTAATTGTAGTATACTATTTTCAAAATACTGAGAAACATCACACAATTCTCAGAAAATGTGATGAGTAATGGTAAAGACATTTAAAAAAAAATTTCTATGTGATGAGACTCCAGCCAGACGTAGGGCATCAGGATGGATCAGGTAGGTCCGAGGAGCAGAAGAAGTCAGCATCTCAATCTCAGGATTGATATGTAACTCAGAGGGATGGGGGGCGGGGAAGAGAAAGAGAATGGAGTCATTTCTTCAGGAATGTAGACGGAGAAAGACGAGTTGGTCATACCAACTTAAATTAAGTTAGTGCCTTAAGTGCCATAAGGCATAATAGGTTATGAAATATGTATGGTATGTATGTATGTACCTCGAGTGACTCGGCAAAATGGTGGCCACTGTAAGTGAGGAAGAATTACAAATTATGAAAGAAAATGCTGTTCCTAAAAGCACTAAAGTGATTTTTTTTATCAATTTCAAAACAAAGTATTTTATGCGAGTTGGCGTAGATAAGTGACACAAGTTTGCGCCATGCCATTATTACATTTGCATGCCGCTTTTGAAGTTTGAAATAATTTTTTTAAATTCAATTTTTTAAAAATAATCACCTGTGTATTTATACTAAAACAGTTATCCGCCTTGACCTTGTCTTGATTCTCCACCGATATTCATGTCACCTTTGGCAAATAACTTAAATAATTCTTAAAATAATGCTGGATGATGATTGATGGTAATGCCAAAGATGTGTTTAAATACTTAATGAAAGAGACTTCATGCTCGTTATCCATTTGTAATCACATTCAATGTTATGGAGCATATGCAAAACAAGTCACTTCAGTTATAGCACCTTTAAAACAGTTGTTCCTTCACCATCTTTACGAAAATACACCCACGGCTTATCAGGTGACCAAGAAAGCTCAAAACCCTTTATCCTGAAGACCATGGCAGAAACCTTACCTTTACAAAATGCTGTACATTGGAGACTCTGTCCAACCATGTTATGATAAACATCTCCTTTGCTAAAGTATTAGAATGAGTACACTGATATAAACCTGCATGTTGCTTTACAGCTAGAACAGCTGCTCTTAGAGAAAAGTAATTAACACTTTCTGACCAATCAGAATCAAGAATTCAACAGCCTAATTGTAGTGTACTATTTTCAAAATACTGAGAAACATCACACAATTTAAGGGTTATTCTCAGAAAATGTGCCCAGTAACGGTAAAGACTCTTCAAAAAATTTTTCTGTACACCAATTCTAGCTACAATCCTTGTAAATATATTTAATAGACAAAGAGCATATTTCATGAATTCACAAAGCAAGAGATATCATTATTATGAAAAAATAATGCCCAGTTGTCTTTACCTTTACCCATAATGTCTTTACCATTACCTGTTACCTTATAGAGTAACGGTAAAGACAGCACTGGGTAAAGGTAAAGACATCTCATGGCATTTTTGGGTCACTGAGTGCAGATAAAAAGATAAACAAATTATGCATTTATTATACCATCCTAGCTTGCTACTTGGCTAACTAAAGTTTTTCAACATGCACCATCATTATCTTTATCATTTGGGGGTGTAGGGGGCTGCCATGCTGTAGCCATAGTACCCACAATTCTCTGCTTCACTTTATGGCCCATCTTCTCCCCTTTCACTGTTACAGCACAGATTGTTGAACACAACAATCCCTGTACTCGATGCCATGTTCTATCTCCGCCCATTCTTCTTACACTCACTGTAATGGTATTGGATACAGAGATGAAACCGGATACCAAATACAGTGACTGTTAGGGGTGGTGGAGGTCTGGTGAGATAAGGATCCACAAGCAGAACACAGACAGTAATCCAATAAATAAGGTGATTTTAATTCAGGGAAAAGGGCGTGGCAAAAAGGTAAACAGCGGGACAAAAACAAATGGCAAAAATAGTCCAGGTGAAAAGAGACAAAAAACTTGACAAAAACGAGACAGACAAGGACAAAAACGCTAGAGCAAAAAAACTTTACGTGCAAAAACCATGAACTATAGAAAAAACCCTTAGTGCAAAAACCATGAACTAGAAAAATAGCTTGAGCAAAAACCATGAAACGTAATAAAGGCACAGAAACAGCTAGAATAGCAAAACAAGACGTTCTGGCAAAGTCAGCGTCTGAGAACGGCTTATTTATACACAGCAGAGAGAACCAGGAAGTGAAATGCAGGCTAGATGGAATTCCTGTCCCGAATCCAGATTAGCGCTGACCTGGGAGATAAGTAATCTCCGGAGTGGAAGTCCAGGGTCCGAGCATGACAGTGACGACATGACTGTGCTTTAAAACCCGCAGTGGAATTGAAATTCTTTCTCTCTGGTGGTGGATCCCCACGCGTGAAAGAGACATCGTTGCATCTGTGCTAAAGAAGAACAAAGAATGAGCTATTGATACCGGACCTTTAGCCAAAGTTCAGTGTATTTGATCTTCGCATAGTTGTAATAATAACTGAACCGGCTAGTTACTGCAGCCCACACAGTATTTTAAAAGAGAAAAGGCAACCGGATCCCTTTTCCCTTTCGCAACGTCGACGAACTACAAGCAAGATTCCTTCCAGATCATCGGACGACCGACGGGACACTGAAGATATTCAGCTGACGAGCTGTAAAAGTAAAAGGAACAGAACTGTTTTCTCCCTGGACCTGCGCGCCGCGCTGTCTTCGGATAACAGACGACGCACTTTCGGTCACCAAGCAAGAGCGATCTCAAGTAAGGCTGTCATCTGGGCAATTGTTAGTCTTAGCTGTGGCTAGTTAATGCGAAGAGTGTTGTTTATTTGAATTCATTCATGGTTTAAATGTACGCATTTTGATTCACATGAAAGTCGGTCTTAGACCGCGTGTTGTTTGATTTGCTTTGTTTACTATTCATATTAGTTACATCGTGCATGCTCTCTCTCTCTCTCTCTTTTTTTTAACTCCCTCCATCGCACTACACCCCTCAACATTGGGATTTCAGGAGTAGCTAAGGGTTGGGTAGAAGTTTGGGTTTAAGGCCTACGTAGTTGAGACTAGCGCTTAAGTTACAGATCCTTTGTTACTCTCCCTCGTCCGCTCTCATTGTTGCCCATCCCCCCTTTAGGCGGTGCCTAGCACAAAGACTCGCGCACTACATTCACATACCACACCTATCTCGCACACGCACAGCCTCATTCCCTCACTCCCCTCCTCTTTGTCGTGCGCCTGCGCATGCCCTCTCTCCCTAGCTCCTCCTCATCTCGTTAAGTGCACAGCTGCGCACACGCATGCACACGCCTACACTCACACACGCACACTCACACAGACACACATAAACACGTGATTTCCCTCTCACATTTTAACATTCACTTGCCCCTACACTGTAACACTTGCATATAGCCCATTACTTCTGATCACCATTAGTGCCTTGGTTATCATTATATTCACTACTGATTTCTCATCCTGTTTACTGCTGGTTATTATTCTACTTACTACTGACTATTGCTTTATACACTACTGATTATTACTTGCATACATTGTATCACCATTTATATTGAATTATTCCTTGGCTGCTATTGTTGCTATATCTGATCAGTATTAGTTTGCTAATTCATGTCAGCTATTTCAATAAACGGTACCTTTGGAGTAAACTGTGTCCTGTCTAATGCTACAACATTCACTGAGTGCCAACCTCTGCCAACAAGTATTCTAATTGCCTTCGCCCATTTGGTTGTTATATGAATGTTCTAGATCTAGAGTAAACATATTACATTAGAGCTACAACCCCGATTCCAAATGGGACAAAGAACAAATTGTAAATAAAAACAGAATGCAGTAATTTACAAATCTCAACAACTGATATTGTATTCACAATAGAACATAGACAACATATCAAATGTCAAAAATTAAACATTTTGAGATTTCATGCCAAATATTGGCTCATTTAAAATTTCATGACAGCAACATATCTCAAAAAAGTTGGGACAGGGGCAATAAGAGGCTGGAAAAGTTAAAGATACAAAAAAGGAACAGCTGGAGGACCAAATTGCAACTCATTAGGTCAATTGGCAATAGGTCATTAACATGACTGGGTATAAAAAGAGCATCTTGGAGTGGCAGCGGCTCTCAGAAGTAAAGATGGGAAGAGGATCACCAATCCCCCTAATTCTGCGCCGACAAATAGTGGAGCAATATCAGAAAGGAGTTTGACAGTGTAAAACTGCAAAGAGTTTGAACATATCATCATCTACAGTGCATAATATCATCAAAAGATTCAGAGAATCTGGAAGAATCTCTGTGCGTAAGGGTCAAGGCCGGAAAACCATACTGGGTGTCCGTGATCTTCGGGCCCTTAGACGGCACTGCATCACATACAGGCATGCTTCTGTATTGGAAATCACAAAATGGGCTCAGGAATATTTCCAGAGAACATTATCTGTGAACACAATTCACCGTGCCATCCGCTGTTGCCAGCTAAAACTCTATAATTCAAAGAAGAAGCCGTATCTAAACATGACCCAGAAGCGCAGACGTCTTCTCTGGGCCAAGGCTCATTTAAAATGGACTGTGGCAAAGTGGAAAACTGTTCTGTGGTCAGACGAATCAAAATTTGAAGTTCTTTATGGAAATCAGGGATGCCGTGTCATTCGGACTAAAGAGGAGAAGGACGACCCAAGTTGTTATCAGTGCTCAGTTCAGAAGCCTGCATCTCTGATGGTATCGGGTTGCATTAGTGCGTGTGGCATGGGCAACTTACACATCTGGAAAGACACCATCGATGCTGAAAGGTATATCCAGGTTCTAGAGCAACATATGCTCCCATCCAGACGACGTCTCTTTCAGGGAAGACCTTGCATTTTCCAACATGACAATGCCAAACCACATACTGCATCAATTACAGCATCATGGCTGCGTAGAAGAAGGGTCCAGGTACTGAACTGGCCAGCCTGCAGTCCAGATCTTTCACCCATAGAAAACATTTCGCGCGGCATAAAACAGCAGATACGACAAAAAAGACCTAAGACAGTTGAGCAACTAGAATCCTACATTAGACAAGAATGGGTTAACATTCCTGTCCCTAAACTTGAGCAACTTGTCTCCTCAGTCCCCAGACGTTTACAGACTGTTGTAAAGAGAAAAGGGGATGTCTCACAGTGGTAAACATGGCCTTGTCCCAACTTTTTTGAGATGTGTTGTCATGAAATTTAAAATCACCTAATTTTTCTCTTTAAATGATACATTTTCTCAGTGTGGGTGCTATTGGTCTTAAGTGATCAGTCTCATTAAATCAGTCTCATTAAATCAGTCTCATTAATAATACCATTAATTTTGGTATCTAATAATAAATTACCAAACAGCTAAATTATGGTATATTCCAAATTATTATGATCACTACCAATGCAGCAATAATGTATTACTTACCGTATTACATAGACACTACAGCCAATAGTATTCATATACACTTGGGTGAAGACAATTTGGAGTTCTTTGAGATTGTGTGACTTCAAGTATATAGTAGCAAACACAGAGACAAGCACAGTTTAACAGAATAATTGAATTTATTATAACAATGATACTAAATGGGTAATAGCAGTTGAAATACATTTACTATGGTCAGCATCGCATAAACAGTGAAGTGTGTATGTGTGTGTGAGAGCGTGTGTGTGTGTGTGTGTGTGTGAGCGAGGAGAGAGAGAGGGAGGGGTGCGAGGCAGGGAGGAGACAAAGAGAGTTTGAATGTTCGCGCGGGAGGATGCGCTGTAAAGTTTGGAATGAATCAGGGGTTGGAATGTTATCTATGGTTGGGGGAGGTGAATCACCTCGTGTTCTCCTTGAGACAAAGGAAAATCACCTCGTGGTTTCTTGAGAGAAAGGAATGTCACCTCGTGGTTTTTAATTTCACTAACTTATAACATTACCAAATCCACTGAAATCTTGATGAGGTCAAAATATGTGTAATAATGAAATTAAAGGTGTTAGAAAGGATAGAGAAAGAGCATGCAACACCTATCTATTAAAACAACTGAGAGAACAATATAGAACAACAACGATCAACTTAACACTGAGTGTCTACAGTGTGCACAATTAAACCGTTCCTGAGTTTAAATTCACACTACTTCATAAAGCTAATTCCTAAGACTAATTTGCCCAAATGCCAGCCTTACTTCCAGATATCCCGAAGTTTCGCGGGGTTCACAGAAGTTCATGGGTCTCTTCCATGAGAGTGCAGAGGTTTCCTTGGTCCGAACTTCGTCGTTCGTGAGGAAAAGACTCTGATCAAACAATGTGCACAGCGATTAAGTCAGAAGGAATCCGGTCGCTTCTAACTTTTAATTAACTGCTTGGGCTGCAGTCGTAACGTTACTTATAATACAAATAAAACTGGTTGTAACTCAACTAAGTGAGACAGCGCAACTTAAGTAGTTTTACCGAGGCCAGTGGTATACGAAAGCGCGCTGAGGCTACATCCACACGACAACGGCAACGAGATTTTTTTTTAGCGGGTACAAAAAATATCGCGTCCACATGGGCAACGGATCAGTAAAATATCAGGTACATATGGCAACGCAACGCTTGCTGAAAACGATGCAATACACATGCCACACCTCTACGTGCGCTGTAAGACGGTCCCATCGGAGACACCAGAACAATAGAAGAAGTAGGACGCATGCGCATAAATCCCTTCTTCTAGTCATGTGGTTGTGACGTCATCGTAAACAAATCCGTTCTACTCATCCAGACGACTTCGCAACGGCCCTCAAAAAATATCGTTTTGGGGCACCCAAAACGCCGGTGCCGTGTGGACGCCGGATCGAAATGATAAAAAATTTTATCGGATTCACCTGAATCCGTTGCCGTGTGGACAGGGCCTGAGTCTTCTTTTTCTTGAAAGGCAGATGTCTTGATCTCGGATGTTCTGATGAGAGGGTGTCTCTTTATGTCTGTACGACGCAGAGTCCACAGCGCCAAAGAGGAAGAGAGAAGGTTTCCGGGTCACTTATAGAGTCATGGAGGACGTGACGTAGGTGATCCCGCCCAGGCGTGACATAGGTCATCGCGGAAGTTAGTTGATGGGATTTGTAGTTCTAGATGGGACATTTGATATGTCATCTATGTTCTATTCTGAATAAAATATGGAATTTTGAAACTTCCACATCATTGCATTCCGTTTTTATTTACAATTTGTACTTTGTCCCAACTTTTTTGGAATCGGGGTTGTACAATACTCACTAAAACTATAGCAGCATCACCACTAAGTTATTCCATTGATTTTAATAGTTTAGTTATAAACTATTAGACAATGAATTAATGATTAATGAATTTATGAGACTGATCCCTTTTTACATGAGACTGATTCGATAAGCTTATTGCACCTACATATTTTGATGCCCCGTGTGAGGATTGGTATTATTGGCCTTAGTGATTTTTGTAGCAATAACGGATAAATTTAGTGTTGAGCCATTCCAGGCCTCGACTCAGTAATAGGCTAGTCAAGTGGAATCGCCAAGGCTATACCAGAGTGTTATTTTGGGCTAATTGCAGTGTGGTGATAGTGTTGTTTAACTAACAGTCTTGTGTGTCAGTCATACTGTGAACACAGCTAGTAGGGAGTAAGTGACTGTATCACCAGTAGCCATTGATAGAAACAAGTACGGTTGCCATAGTACCCTGCATAGTTAGTTGACATACTTTGAGAGAGGGTGATAGTAAACAAGAGTCACAGGAATAACACGGATCATTATCAAGTTGTTGGTGCGAGCCACAGGTTAGAAGCTTCACCTGTGCATTTTCTTATTTTCGCTGTTTGAGCACAGCCTGTCTGTCGTCGTCTCGTAACCACGACATTATCTTACATTAAAAGGGGTAGACTGAGAAATAGTGCCCACGTCACTAGCTCGTCAGGTGTAGGTCCGTGCCCGAACCAGGCAGTCAGGATGAGCCGCCGTTCCCCACGTATGTTAGGAGGTGAGGAGGATAGCCTTCCTCCTCTGGAATCCGTCCCCCTCTCTGACTTCATCTCTGATCTCAAAATCTCTCCTAAGGAAAGGGAAGAACTCAGGCAATTAACCCAGGATGAGTGTCAGACAGAGATTGACAGCTTGATACGATACGTGCAGAATCCCCAACGCGGTGTCATCACCATCCAAGAGGTAGTAGGTAAGTTATTTCTGCTCCATCACCAACATACCCGTTTGGAGCTGGAAACGCTCCGGGGGGAGAACAGAGAGCTGAGCGCTAGCCACGACCGGCTAGACGCAATGAATCAGACCCTGCGCGATGAATTCAAGCTTACCAATGATTCACTAGAGGAGTGTGCCCGTAGACTCCAGCTAGCTGAACGATCTAGTAGGAAAGCTGCCAACGACTGGGCCCAGGAAGAAAGTCGCAAAACCTGCGCCGGGGCCCAAATGGTGCTTCATGCACCATCCGTGGAGGCAAAGGCAGAAACAGAGCCAGGAGCTGGGAGAGGGGCCGAGTCTGACACAGACTCTGAAGATTTCTTGGTCGGACGCCAAATGCCCCCCCTTTCCAAACCAAAGCACCAGGTTGCTGCCCCCTCTCGCAATCCTGGTGGAGCAGAATTGCGCCCACCTGCACTTGAGGGGCCCCCAAAGCTCCCGACCATTAAAAGGAAGAATAAGAAGTATTCGGTGGTAAACCCCACCTATGAACACTCTCTTCCTTCTCCTCTTCTGATGAGTACCATGTGAGGTATCCCCCTCCATCAAACTCATCATCAAGTAACTCAGAGAGCGAACCTCCCCAAAGGTCAAGGAGGACACAGAGGAACCATTCCCCTGGCCTCCATATGCGCCAGCTTGACTCCTTTGCAAAGGACATAGAGTGATTCGACCCCACAGACTAGTATAAGCTGGCCTTCTTCTCTGGCAACCGACAGTTCACATTGAATCGGTGCCCGTTCGGATATTCAAACTCCCCATTGGAGTTCAACATATTCCTCCACAAAGCCATGAGTGACGCCGCCGCTCTGACATGCCGTGCTGATCTATGTCGATGACATTTTGATACGCTCACGAACATTCAAAGCCCACTTGATCAAGATCCGACATGTGCTTAACCAGCTTGCCAGTGCTGGAGCGAAGCTGTCAATCACCAAGGGACAATGGTGCCGTACCAAGGTCGAATATGTTGGACTACTTGTTGGTGCGAATGGCATTGAACCCCAAACAGGGAGAGTTCAGGCCATTCAAGATATCAAGGCTCCAACCACCATTTCGGAGCTCAGAAGCTTCTTACGTGTCTGTAACTACTCTTGACAGTTTATCGAGGACTATGCTGAGATTACTAGACCCCTTACTGAACTTCTCCAGAAGGATAGAGTGTTCCAATGGGAAAGCTCTCACGAACAAGCCTTCCAGAAGCTAAAACAGAAACTCTGCTCTGCCCCGTGCCTTGCTTATCCTGACAAGGATAAGAAGTTTTATCTGGAAGCTAGCTTCTCGGCCCATAGTCTAAGTGCTGCCCTGTCACAGAAATATGATCAAGATAGACGGGTCATTGCCTACGCTAGTCACCCCCTGAGTAGCGTAGAGCTGAAGTTCTCAGACTGTGAGAGAGCCCTGCTAACAACAGTTTGGGCCGTCGAGCATTTCCGCAGCTACATTGGTGGTCAGAAACTTTTCATTGAAACTTGTCATCAGCCGGTCTCTTTCTTAAACAGCCAAAGGTTGAGAGAAGGGAGAGTGTCCAACAGCCGCATCACTGCATGGATGATGGCGCTACAAGGCTATGGCATTGAGGTGAAGTATGCTCAGAACCACAAGATGGCCTTGGGCCAGGGTCTGGCAGGATGCAACCATTGTGACTGTGAAGGAAAACCAGAGGACCAAACTCTCCTCGCCACTGCTCCCTCTCTTCCTTCCAATCATCATTACTATGATGAGAATCACATAGCAGTATCACCACTAAGTTATTCCATTGATTTTAATAGTTTAACTATAAACTATTAGACACTTGAATTAATGATTAATGAATTTATGAGACTGATCCCTTTTTACATGAGACTGATTTGATAAGCCTATTGCACCTACAGGGGTAACGGCAAAGACAGTTAATTTTCCTGACATCTCGAAATTTCATATTTACCTGATCAGTATCCTGGATTCCAATATTCATGTACCAGTGATTTTTTTTTCAAAATGGCTGCTCAACATCCTGGTCCTTCCTCATGTAGCTGTACTGCCCTCTATTGTCAAAGCCCTGAATTACAGCATGACTTTACCATTTGGGTAACTTTAAAGACATCAAGAAAGTACACATTCTCATCCCATCTCAATATCTTTAGCCGCTGTATCCTGTTCTACAGGGTCGCAGGCAAGCTGGAGCCTATCCCAGCTGACTACGGGCGAAAGGCAGGGTACACCCTGGACAAGTTGCCAGGTCATCACAGGGCTGACACATAGGCCAAGTTTACATTAGACCGTATCTGTCTCGTTTTCTTCGCGGATGCACTGTCCGTTTACATTAAAACGCCTGGAAACGCCGGGAAACGGGAATCCGCCAGGGTCCACGTATTCAATCCAGATCGTGTCTGGTCCGGTGCTGTGTAAACATTGAGAATACGCGGATACGCTGTGCTGAGCTCTAGCTGGCGTCGTCATTGGACAACGTCACTGTGACATCCACCTTCCTGATTCGCTGGCGTTGGTCATGTGACGCGACTGCTGAAAAACGGCGCGGACTTCCGCCTTGTATCACCTTTCATTAAAGAGTATAAAAGTATGAAAATACTGCAAATACTGATGCAAATACTGCCCATTGTGTAGTTATGATTGTCTTTAGGCTTGCCATCCTTCCACTTGCAAGTGGTAAGTGACGCGCATACCCGATATGCACTGGGATCACACACACAGCGGCTCAGTCTCGAATCACTGCTCGTGCGCTTCACTCGCGCGCTCTGTGAGCTGCGCAGGGCCGGAGTGCGCACCCTCCAGAGGGCACTCGCTGTTCAGGGCGGAGTGATTTGGAGCGCAGGATGCCTGCGGAGCCAAGCGTATCCGTGTATTGGCGTTGCTGTGTGCACGCGAATCGTGTATTGGCGTTGCTGTGTGCATGCGAATTGTTTTAAAAACGTTAATCTGATGATCCGCTGATACGGTCTAATGTACCGTAAACCCCACCATAGACACAGACAACCATTCACACTCACATTCACACCTACGGTCAATTTAGAGCCATCAGTTAACCTAACCGCATGTCTTGGGACTGTGGGGGAAACCGGAGCACCCGGAGGAAACCAACGCGGACAACATGCAAACTCCACACAGAAAGGCCCTCGCCGGCCACGGGGCTCGAACCCGGACCTTCTTGCTGTGAGGCAGCAGCGCTAACCACTACACCACCGTGCCACCCAGTACACATTCTTGCGCATATATTTTAGGTCATACACTAAAAACTGTTGAAGGAAAGAGCATGATATTTTCCATAATAAAAAGTGAATGCACAGAGGTAATATTTCAGAAAGAAAAGTGAAAATGAAATAAAAAACCAAGGAATTATTTTCATTCAAATTTCACTAATCCTCATTTTGACACATGATGGTAATGACATTTTGGTATATTTAGGCTAAATAAATTTTTTGCAAATGCAGACAAGTTGTCTCAATATTTTTTTTTTTACTGCTCTGTTAAATTGTTTCTTAAAATAAATGTATAATAGAGGGCCAGGATTAATGGTTTTAGAGAAAAAAAACAAACAAACCATGTTTAAAACTGAATTTGTCACATTTTCTGAGAATGGCCCATACATCAGGATAGAACTGTCTTCTAATTGCTAATTAACATCGCTTTTTTTTATAGTGGACCTGGTTACCCAGGGCCCTCGGGTTGAGGCCATCCCAAGGGATCTGGACTAAAAAGTTTGTTTTAAATTAAAGTGATGTGAACTAGACATTTGCAGAGCAGCCTTCATGTTAGTCATACATTCCTTACCTCATCTAGGTGCAGGAGATGTCCTCCATGCCACGCCACCTTCAGAGCACAGGAAAGGACAGGACCGACATCACACACTGGTTAACACCGTACGCCAGCACTTGAAGAAGGCCAACTTTCACAACTTCACCTCTTTGCTGCAAGCATTCAGACACTATGATAAGGTCAAATGCTAATTAGTAAAGCTGCACTGGTTACACAGAGCTTCTAGTTTATTAGGTAATACAGAAGCATGTGTAATAAACTGGCAACCCAAATATTAAGCTATATGAATAGGAATTACTGTATTTAGACACAAATTATGATGTATCCCAAAAAGAATGGAAGTTAGTGTTTGTTTGCACTAGCTATAGCTAGCTTTCAGTCATTATCCCTGTTATTAGCATTTTCTACCCATCACTAACTAGCTTTAATTCATGATTAGCTTTGACGTTTGCATTTCTAACCATCCTCAAGTAATGTTATTTGTCCATTACTACCATTGTAATTGACATTTTCAAACCACCTTAAATAGCTTTATTCTTAGCATTGTTATTAGCACTTTTAACCTTTCACATACGGCCTTATTTTTATGTTACTAGAGCAGCGGCTACAATTATCGACAGTCCATAATTATCGACATCTTTTCAGATTTACTAATAAAAAACAATTTTACTAAGGTGAGTTTCAGTTACAACAGTTATTACTGGTTAATTAATCAACCGGAAGACCCATCTCGCCCTTTGATCTTGTTGTCTGATGACACAGCTCGTTACCTGAGCTGGAATTTTTTTTAGCACGATCAGCAATTTGAGGAAAACCCGGACGTTATCATCGCAGGTAAGCATGGTGGAAAGATCATGGACATGTTTTTACTTCTCAAATTCACCGATATTTCATGATCTCCTTGTCAAAACCGACTTTGTTTCTTACTTTTTCATTTGACAGTCGCTATTTTGTATTTAAACACATGTTTGAGAATGCGTGAGGTGTCGATAATAGTGATCACTTTCGCCGGTGTCCACCATTATCGACACCCTGTGGAATTAAGGGACATTTACAACCGTTATGGATCGATCTTTGCGTAACATTGTTGAAGTAGATGAAGTACTTTAAAAAAATAAAAGTGCTGTGATTTATAATAAGGTGGCACGGTGGTGTAGTGGTTAGCGCTGTCGCCTCACAGCAAGAAGGTCCGGGTTCGAGCCCCGTGGCCGGCGAGGGCCTTTCTGTGTGGAGTTTGCATGTTCTCCCCGTGTCCGCGTGGGTTTCCTCCGGGTACTCCGGTTTCCCCCACAGTCCAAAGACATGCAGGTTAGGTTAACTGGTGACTCTAAATTGAGCGTAGGTGTGAATGTGAGTGTGAATGGTTGTCTGTGTCTATGTGTCAGCCCTGTGATGACCTGGCGACTTGTCCAGGGTGTACCCCGCCTTTCGCCCGTAGTCAGCTGGGATAGGCTCCAGCTTGCCTGCGACCCTGTAGAAGGATAAAGCGGCTAGAGATAATGAGATGAGATTTATTAATTTTTTTTTCTGATTCATAACAGAATGGAATGTTTATAGAGTATCTGGAATCCGAATGCAATAAATAGAATTAGACCAGAATTAAATTCCAAGCATATAAAAAAAACTACATGCTGGAAATGTTCAGATTTTAAAATTCTATTCAGAAAATATTTTTTGCAGTTTGTTGTAAATATCTACCACATATTACAATATCAGTAGAAATTTATATTTTAGTTCAAGGAATGAGATGCGACCTTTGACCTGGATGTTCATGTGGTTACAATGCCAATTGCCTGTTGACATTTATTGGTAAACGACAAAACTAGAAATTAATACAAACAACAATGAATGATTAACAAAAATGTGATCTACGAAAATACTTTGAAAGTGGGTAGAAAGTGGAACAAAAATATTTTCTGACAGGTTAAATATTATCAGCTCATTTGTTTACAAACATGAGAATTACTTCCTCATTTACATAAACACCGACATCCATATATTTATATAAAAGATGTTTCGTACTAAAAAGTCTATGTAAAACAAATTTAAATAAAAACTATGTTTTGTTAACTTAATACCACATACCAATTATTTAAAAAAAAAGTAATAATCTGGGTGTCGATAATTGTGGAACGGTGTTGATAACTGTGGACAAAGGTGTCAATAATTGTGGAACGGTGTCATGTGATCTGATATGCTAAGTAATCGGGAATCAACTCATTTTTTCCAGTGGATGTTTGAGTAATTATTCATGCACAATTTACATACCGAAAGTCTTTTCTACTTTTGCAACGGTGAAAAGATCGTTAAGCTGTCGATAATTGTAGCCACCGCTCTACTAGCATTTCTAATGCAAGAATCTTGGTTGTACTCTATTTAAGTCTAGTAGTACCAGATAAACTTTTCTGTTTAAAGATAGATAGATTATGCTCAGCCGAGGCATGAGACAATCCATTAAAAACTTATGCCAGAACAGGAAATAGGTTCTTACCTTAGCGCAGAGCTTCTTTGAAGGGATCTTCTTATTCAGTGAAGTTCAGATCAATTAACGAACTCAAAGAACTAAGCTTTGTCTTTTAACGAATCAACTTTCAAGGGTTTCGGTTTATTAAAAGTATAAAGCAGTTAGCATATAATGTTTGAGTATAAAATTGAATCTAAAATAAAAGTAAACATGAAAATAGTAGCTATAGTGAGCAGTTCTGTCAACAGTAAACCTGTGATAAACTCAGTAAAATATCTGAGAGCAAATAAATGATTAACAAATAAACTGTCAGCAAAAAGGCTTCTCTATTACAACCCCGATTCCAAAAAAGTTGGGACAAAGTACAAATTATAAATAAAAATGGAATGCAATAATTTACAAATCTCAAAAACTGATATTGTATTCACAATAGAACATAGACAACATATCAAATGTTGAAAGTGAGACATTTTGAAATTTCATGCCAAATATTGGCTCATTTGAAATTTCATGACAGCAACACATTTAAAAAAAGTTGGGACAGGGGCAATAAGAGGCTGGAAAAGTTAAAGGTACAAAAAAGGAACAGCTGGAGGACCAAATTGCAACTCATTAGGTCAATTGGCAATAGGTCATTAACATGACTGGGTATAAAAAGAGCATCTTGGAGTGGCAGCGGCTCTCAGAAGTAAAGCTGGGAAGAGGATCACCAATCCCCCTAATTCTGCGCCGACAAATAGTGGAGCAATATCAGAAAGGAGTTTGACAGTGTAAAATTGCAAAGAGTTTGAACATATCATCATCTACAGTGCATAATATCATCAAAAGATTCAGAGAATCTGGAAGAATCTCTGTGCGTAAGGGTCAAGGCCGGAAAACCATACTGGGTGCCTGTGATCTTCAGGCCCTTAGACGG
Source organism: Neoarius graeffei (assembly GCF_027579695.1). Taxonomy (NCBI): domain Eukaryota; kingdom Metazoa; phylum Chordata; class Actinopteri; order Siluriformes; family Ariidae; genus Neoarius; species Neoarius graeffei. Next base: position 58,291,871 of record NC_083587.1, read on the forward strand.
CACTGCATCACAAACAGGCATGCTTCTGTATTGGAAATCACAAAATGGGCTCAGGAATATTTCCAGAGAACATTATCTGTGAACACAATTCACTGTGCCATCCGCCGTTGCCAGCTAAAACTCTATAGTTCAAAGAAGAAGCCATATCTAAACATGATCCAGAAGCGCAGACGTCTTCTCTGGGCCAAGGCTCATTTAAAATGGACTGTGACAAAGTGGAAAACTGTTCTGTGGTCAGACGAATCAAAATTTGAAGTTCTTTATGGAAATCAGGGACACCGTGTCATTCGGACTAAAGAGGAGAAGGACGACCCAAGTTGTTATCAGCGCTTGGTTCAGAAGCCTGCATCTCTGATGGTATGGGGTTGCATTAGTGCGTGTGGCATGGGCAACTTACACATCTGGAAAGACCCCATCAATGCTGAAAGGTATATCCAGGTTCTAGAGCAACATATGCTCCCATCCAGACGACGTCTCTTTCAGGGAAGACCTTGCATTTTCCAACATGACAATGCCAAACCACATACTGCATCAATTACAGCATCATGGCTGCGTAGAAGAAGGGTCCGGGTACTGAACTGGCCAGCCTGCAGTCCAGATCTTTCACCCATAGAAAACATTTGGCGCATCATAAAATGGAAGATACGACAAAAAAGACCTAAGACAGTTGAGCAACTAGAATCCTACATTAGACAAGAATGGGTTAACATTCCTATCCCTAAACTTGAGCAACTTGTCTCCTCAGTCCCCAGATGTTTACAGACTGTTGTAAAGAGAAAAGGGGATGTCTCACAGTGGTAAACATGGCCTTGTCCCAACTTTTTTGAGATGTGTTGTCATGAAATTTAAAATCACCTAATTTTTCTCTTTAAATGATACATTTTCTCACTTTAAACATTTGATATGTCATCTATGTTCTATTCTGAATAAAATATGGAATTTTGAAATTTCCACATCATTGCATTCCGTTTTTATTTACAATTTGTACTTTGTCCCAACTTTTTTGGAATCGGGGTTGTATGTCTTAAAAATGCGGATGATAAGAACCTGAGTTCTAAGCATCCTATCCTTCTTGCTTACTGGGATTTACTGACATCTTTTAAAGTTAAAACAGCCAAGCAAAATTAGAATAGCCAATCACAAGTTTTGATAGGCTATACTACATTTTCCAGCAACTGGAAAATGTCATTTTCCACCATTATACCTTAATACTGTAGGTATTAGTATAAATACGCAGGTGATTATAGAAAATCGTGCGTGCTGACTGATCGAGAAATTCAGACCATTTCTCAATAATCACCTCAAGCGACTCGGCAAAATGGCGGCCAATTGCTTCATCACCGTAAGTGAGGAATAATTCCAAATGAGAAAGAAAATGTTGCTTTTAAAAGCACTAAAGATGCTCTGAAGTTTGGTCTAAAACTATTCAAATGTAAGGTGGAATTGTGATTTATTTTATCGATTTCAAAACAAAGTAGTTTATGTGACTTGGCATGGATAAGTGACAAGTCTGTGCTGTGCCTTTATTACATTTGCATGCCGCTTTTGAAGTTCAAAATAATTTTTTTTCATACGATTTAAATAATCAGCTGTGTATTTATACTAAAACAATTATCCGATTCAGGCTCAGTGAATACCAGTGAATAATAACCTTGACTTCGTCTCTTTTATTATTCACTGATATTCACTTCACCTTTGGCAACTAATTGTTAAATATCTCATGCAGAGCAAGCTGATTCTTAACCACAATAAGAAACTAGACGGTCAATGACGGCGTAGCTCGTCTAGTCCAGAAGGAACGATCTAAAGTGGGCCACCTTGCGCAATAAATGTTGCAAGCTATATACACTATATACAAGCTATATACAGAAGGTATATCCACCCTAGGAATACCGACCTATTTGCCAGAAAGAATCCAAACCTGCGAGGAACTGACCGAGTAGAAGCGGTTTTTATTGAACTGCTCATTAACGTTTAATTAGTCCATAACTTCATTCATAATTGTAATTAAGCAAATCTGGGTAGAAGTTATATGCCCCCTAGGTACCCGTACCTTCATACCAGAAAGAATCAAAATCAGTGAAGAATTGAGGGAGAAGAAGTGATTTGTGTGGAAACTGCTCATTAGGGATTGATTAATTACTCAATGTCTTCATTATTAATTGCAATTATGCAAATTTGGGTAGAAGCCATATGCACCCCAGGCAGACCTACCTTCCTGCCAAAAAGAATAAAAATAAGTGAAGAATTGAGAGAGAAGAAGCGATTTTTGTGAAACGTGGACAACGCCCGATGGACGGACAATGGACAACACATGATGGCATAAGCTCATCGCCTGTTGGCCAGATGAGCTAATAACTCATAGAAGCAAGCTAGATAAAACTGGTTCTTAAACCACAATCCCTTGAGTTTGAAGAGCAGACACCACTTCTAAGCATCAGCAAAGTCAGCAGGTGCAGGAGGAAACCCAGAGGTTTCATCATGACATGCACAGTTCATTTTCTTCAGACTATTAGTCAGGCCTTCCATCTCCATTGTTAATTTCAGAAGTCATGATTACGGGGCGTCCGCTCTAGCAATCTCCTGATTTCTTCAACATTTTTGGTGTTTTCTTCATAGAGGCACCTGAGAGCCATCTATCTCCTGCCTCTGCAAGGTCTGCGATGCCTCTTGGCTCCTCAGTGCTGCTTCTGCTTTGGGGTCTAAATGCACAGATCCCATGACACTGATCATCTCTAATTGGCTTTATTTCATGGTTACCTCCGCCACCTTTGTTGGTTACCTCCAACCAATGGATTTTGGTGACATTTTGAGGAAAGATGAGCCATGGGCCAAAGAACAATTGACTCAATTTTGATGCAAATGCAGATATGTATGCAGATCCAGGATTTTTTTCCCAACATAACTCAAAAAGTAATGAACGGATTTGGATGAAATTTGGTGGACAGCTTTAGTATTATCCGAGGTTCAAGTCATTTGATTTTGATGTTATGTGACTTGGTGGAGGTATGAACTCTACCGAGTACCCTTCTAATTAACATTGTTACTAGCATTCTATAACCATCCCCACCTACCTTTATTTCTTTCTTAGCATGGTTACTAGCATTTTAACCATCTACAATTATCTATATTTCATTCTCGCAATCACTTTATTTTATGATTAGCATTGTTATTAACATTTTTGTAGAAGTCCTGTTTTTTTTTTTAATGGAGTGTTAGCATTCTCTTCATGCTACAGTTTTAAGCTCAGCGCAATTCTACTACCTGTTAATCAGTAATATTTATTAGTGTTAGCATTTAGCATCCTATTACACTTTTTTTTTTTGATAATCAAGTCAATTTTGTTCCGGTGTAGAAAGGCCAGGGAAGTATCGATAAGGAGGACCTACAGGAGGTGTGCCGTGAGTTTAACCTGGACCTCAGCACAGGCATCCTGGACGACCTTATGGATTACTGCGATGTTGATAAAGACGGGTTAATTAACTTCCTGGAATTTGCAAATTTCCTTAATTGGAAGGATAAAATGCCGATCAGTCGAGCAGAGCAAAGGATTTTGACAAGAGGTGAGATCCATGGCTGTTTTAGAGCTAATGTAGTTTATTACTTGTAAACATACAGACAGTAATTAGAAAAACTCGGTATATTGAAATGTCAGTGAGGGTCAATTGCTGGGTTGCATCCGACACCACATCCGCTTCATTAGCTGTGCAAGATATGTAGTGGTGGTCGCTAAGCTCACTGTTCACAAAGCGTTACTATCAATGGGGCACCTTGCTAGTCATTAAAATGCTCTACGTTTGCACTGTTTTGCACTGTTTGAATCAAACAATCCATAAAACTGATAAAAGTTTCTTCCGGGTTCCATGTGAAGTGATTAAAAAGGGTGAAACAGCAAAGGATTTTACCAAAATACCATGAGAAAGGTGGCTCTTGAACCCTTCACTGCAATGGAAGGGAGGCGAGTCGAAGAATGCTCGAGTTTGCAGTGATCACTTCGTGAAAGTTTTTTAAATTCTCATCTCATCTCATTATCTCTAGCCGCTTTATCCTTCTACAGGGTCGCAGGCAAGCTGGAGCCTATCCCAGCTGACTACGGGCGAAAGGCGGGGTACACCCTGGACAAGTCGCCAGGTCATCACAGGGCTGACACATAGACACAGACAACCATTCACACTCACACCTACGGTCAATTTAGAGTCACCAGTTAACCTAACCTGCATGTCTTTGAACTGTGGGGGAAACCGGAGCACCCGGAGGAAACCCACGCGGACACGGGGAGAACATGCAAACTCCGCACAGAAAGGCCCTCGCCGGCCACGGGGCTCGAACCCGGACCTTCTTGCTGTGAGGCGACAGCGCTAACCACTACACCACCGTGCCGCCCGTTTTTTAAATTCCTCTGATTTATTTTGTTTGGATTCACAAATACCTTTCTTGCCATTTTCCATTATTTCATGATGTTTTGAAGTTCAGGAGATGCTTCAGTCTTCAGGTGTATTTTTGTTTACTGTTTGATCCTGGTCGCCATATTATATACAATGCACACATGTAATACCCAGGTCTTTACAGGGGTTTCTGTGGATCTTTGTGAATGATTTACCTGGAAGAAAAGAACAGGGATGATTGAGAATCAAACAGCCGTGGTTTGTTTACACCCGATACTAAAACTTGTAGCTTCCTGGCCTCCATCACAAAGACGCGTACAAAAAGCCCGAAAATGCCGACTTACCCAGTTATAAATGACACAGGATTTATCTTGTAGTGTGTCGATCCCCAGATCTTTAACCCAGCCACATATAAAAGGTTGTACACCTCCATGCTCTTTCAGGTTTTCATCTGTGTGTCCATGTAGAACAATGTCTGCAGCACCAGGTAGTTTGAGACATCAGGGAACTCAACGGATGAATCATTTTCCAACTCGTAGGAAAAATCCTTCTTTGTTAACGTGTAAGGATCTATCCCATCGCAAACAGCAACTTTCTGAAAGTATCCTGACTATTCATTGGCCTCTAAACTGTGAAAATAGTCTGAGACAGTTTCACTAGCTCTTTGCATAATGGCAGCCAAATCGGTTTGCCTGACCACCACTTCATTCACCAGAAGAAAACTTGCAAGTAAAAGTGACTGAATACGACCTATTTGAGACTTTAGATGCAGGCGCTAGTGAAAGTCATCACCATGGATTATTGGAATTTTTATTACTACAAAGAATATGACAGAAAGCATGTTTTTGCTTTGGCATTGAAGGCTCTGATGGGACTTTTGAATTTATATCAGTACAATTCAAACAGGGTGGCATGGTGGTGTAGTGGTTAGCGCTGTCGCCTCACAGCAAGAAGGTCTGGGTTCGAGCCCCGTGGCCGGCGAGGGCCTTTCTGTGTGGAGTTTGCATATTCTCCCCGTGTCCGCATGGGTTTCCTCCGGGTGCTCCGGTTTCCCCCGCAGTCCAAAGACATGCAGGTTAGGTTAACTGGTGACTCTAAATTGACCGTAGGTGTGAATGTGAGTGTGAATGGTTGTCTGTGTCTATGTGTCGGCCCTGTGATGACCTGGCGACTTGTCCAGGGTGTACCCCGCCTTTCACCCGTAGTCAGCTGGGATAGGCTCCAGCTTGCCTGCGACCCTGTAGAACAGGATAAAGCGGCTAGAGATAATGAGATGAGATGAGATGAGTAACCGACAAACCCTGTAATAGATTGGCAGCCTGCCCAGGGTGTACTCCATGTCTCACCTGAAGTCAGCTGGGATTGGCTCCAGCTTCCCTGATGGATAAACGATATACATAATGGATGGATGAATGGAATAAGCAACGATTCTAAAAAATATTGCTACTTGACAGATATAAGCTGAGCTTCCATTTATTTGGTCGTTTTTCTAGGTGTCATACAATATAATGTTTCACTTTTGGCATCTACATCAGATTATTTGCTGTTAACAAATGCCTTAAAGCGGATTTTGTCGGACCAAGTATGACAGCACCACCAACTACTTAAAGAAAAATACACATAATGGTATGAAAAAGTGAGGCTAGGGCTGATTTCTTCCTAGCCCAAACTGTAGATTCATGCAGCCCATCAGTGACAGGCAGTGTTGTACTCGAGTCACTAAACCTCGAGTCCAAGTCCAGTCTCGAGTCCCCAGTGTTCAAGTCCAAGTCTCATCTCATCTCATCTCATCTCATCTCATCTCATCTCATTTCATTATCTCTAGCCGCTTTATCCTGTTCTACAGGGTCGCAGGCAAGCTGGAGCCTATCCCAGCTGACTACGGGCGAAAGGCGGGGTACACCCTGGACAAGTTGCCAGGTCATCACAGGGCTGACACATAGACACAGACAACCATTCACACCTATGGTCAATTTAGAGTCACCAGTTAACCTAACCTGCATGTCTTTGGACTGTGGGGGAAACCGGAGCACCCGGAGGAAACCCACGCGGACACGGGGAGAACATGCAAACTCCACACAGAAAGGCCCTCGCCGCCCCCCGGGCTCGAACCCAGGACCTCCTTGCTGTGAGGCAACAGCGCTAACCACTACACCACCGTGCCGCCCAAGTCCAAGTCATTAAAGAAAATTTCAAGTCGAGTCTGAGAGCAAGACTCCAACAGCACTATTTGACGGTGTCTGTTGCTGCCTTTATGTGAAAGCGTCTCTACTACTGTGTTGGACTAACATTACTGCTGGACTGCCCCCTTTTAGTTAGTAGGCTACAGATAAAAAAGCTTGTTCATCGCTCAGCAAGCCCTTCCCACTATCAACAGGGCAAATAACATGAGAGAGGGTTAACACTAACTAGTTCATCGCTCAGCAAGCAAACCCCGCTATCAACAGAGCAATGAACATAGCATGTCACTTCCTTCTCTGGGTGGAGTCTTACCAAATGGCGATTGAAGTTCGAGGTTGTCCCCGTCGTCTCCTCGATAGTTCTTCTACATATGGAACACATAGCAGTGCATTTTTTCCCACTGCACGAGAAGTCTGTATGAGCAAAGCGGACATTCTCTCGAGGGGCGTTCTCTCCAGGCATTTTAGTGCTATTAATGTTAGTTTGTTCCTGAACATGACGTATGAACAGGTGAATGTGCATTCTCTTGCATGAAATTAGGATAAAATGTAATGCAGATATAAATATCTTATGCCAAATTATTATGGCATGTTACAAAAAATAAAAAATCCGAGTCCTTGTCTCCAATTTACGAGCCCGAATGCAGTTAATGCACGAGTCCAAGTCATCAGTGCTCAAGTCCAAGTCAAGTCACGAGTCCTTAAAATTAGGGCACGAGTCGGACTCGAGTACTACAAGCCTGATGACTATAAGTAAACTAGAAGTAGATAGACCAAACATATATTGTCCAATCAAAGCATAGATTATACAAAATGACAGATGAGAGAACCATAAGTTTAGTGTGGTTTTATTTGAATGAAATTGGCACATCTTTTCTGTTTAACGTGATTGGTTTTTTCGAGGAAACTTTGCATGAAGCCAGTAGAGCACTACAGGCTTGATACGTTCCTTGCTCAACCTTAATGGTTTTCTTTGCGAGCTATTGATACATTAGCTTCCCATTTAGGATAATATGACAACCAGCTGTCACCGAAATCTGTAAAAGAAACATATTTATAACCCAGGCCAAACGTGAGGGTTAAAGCTTCTGTCCAATCCTTCAGAGCGGAAGCCCAGCACGGCGCCGGGTGTCAGCATGAGAGCTGAGGTGCAGGAAGCAGACGCAGAGAAACCAGCTGGAACTGAAAGTCTGGCCAAGTGTGAAGACCTGGAAGCTGTGAAGGTGGTGAGTGCTCTGAAAACCCCCAAAACACTGTGCAGAACTCGAGCAGAGCCAGAGCGCTTCATCACCTCATCCTCTGCCATCTGTGCCATCGTGGGTGATCTGGCTGCTAACGGTGAGTCACATTACAATCAGCCACTCAAACCCGTGGGTCAAATGCTCACAATCGTCGGGGGCACGTTTCACTCAGAACAGTTTACACTGATAAACTGATGATTAAGCAGTCATAATTTACAAGCGCAGTGCATACCAAGAGCAGGAGTAATTAACAGGCTTCTCATAGACAAGAACATACATAACATACATTAAATGGTAGACGTAAATATATATTTGAGTTTAGGATAAAATGAATGCGAGAACGAAATTTATAGCAGCAGTTTGTGTGTCAGACATGGACGCCCTTTTGTTATAAGTAATAAAGTTAAGATATTATTGATATATGTGTATATATAACCTCACTGGCCACTTTATTAGGTACACACATCCACCTGCTGCGGTTTGACGCCATTCTCTAATCAGCCAACCCCTTGAGAGCAGAACAACGCATCAAGTCATGCAAATACAAATCAAGAGCTTCAGTTAATTAATGTTCGCAACGTTCAAACATCTGAATGGGAAAAATAGTGATCTCAAAGTGTGACTTTCTTTCACTGTGGCATAGGTGTTGGTTTGAGCCAGATGAGTATTTTTGGTTTGAGTATTTCAGAAACTGATGATCTCTTGGGGTTTTCACCCACAACAGTCTCGAGAGTTTACACAGATAGAATGGTGCGAAAAAGAAAAAAACACTGAGTAAGTGAGCGACAGTTCTGTGGGTGGAAACAAACACCTTGCTGATAAGAGGGAGGTCAGAGGAAAATGGCCAGGGGTGGGTTTCCCAGAAGCATCGACGCACAAAGATCATCGTTAAATGGTAGAGCGAGCATCACAATGAACACTCTCTGTCCTAGTTAAGATACTCTTAGCGTTAAGAGGCTTTTGTGAAACCCACCTCAGATTGATTGTAAACAAATTTGTGGCAGCGGGGGCGTGGTCAAGCGTCGGTCTGTGACCGGAGGGCGGAGTCAGGGAAGGTAAGTGGCAGAATCACTGCACCTGATGTTGGTTAATCTGTGTTTGTGTGTCTTCCCCAGTGACCACGCCCTACTGTATATAAGGAGAGAGAGAGCAGAGGAAGGGGACTCTCTCCAGCCAGGAGGCTTGTGTGTGTGTATAGTTTAAAGCTGAAAAGCTATAATAAAAAGAATTTTTTTGGGGAACTTAGTTCTGGCCTGCCGTCTTTTCTGTGCTCCACCCCTACGAACTGCTACAGTGGTGCCGAAACCCGGGACTCGAGCACAGGAAAAAGAACAGCCCCATGGAGTCCTCCCCCTTTGCGGACCTGGTCCACGCCCTCGCCACGGCCCAGCAGAGCCAGCACCAGGCGCTAGTCACCCTCCGAAAGGAGCAGGAGCACCGGTTCGAGGCCCTGGTGCTGGCGCAGCAAGAAGACCGACAGGCGTTCCGGCACCTCCTCGCGTTGGCGGGGTCCACCACCTCCACCGCCGCGGGCCCTTCTCCCCTCACCCTCACTAAGATGGGCCCGCCTGACGACCCCGAGGCCTTCATCATGCTCTTCGAGCAGGCAGCAGAGACCTCGGGCTGGCCGGTGGAACAGCGTGCGGCGCGCCTCCTCCCCCTGCTAACAGGCGAGGCGCAGCTGGCCGTGCTACAGCTCCCCGCCGACCGCTGGCTGGTCTACGCGGACCTTTGCCGGGCCGTCCTCCAGCAGGTGGGGCGCACCCCTGAACAACAGCATCAGCGCTTCTGCGCTCTGCGTCTGGAGGAAGTCGACCGGCCGTTCGCGTTTGGCCAGCAGCTCCGGGACGCCTGCTGGCGGTGGTTGAGGGCCGACAACCGCGACGCCGAGGGGATCATCGATCAGGTGGTACTGGAGCAGTTCATCGCCCGCCTACCAGAGGGAACCGCGGAGTGTGTCCAGTGCCACCGCCCGGCGTCGCTGGATCAGGCCATCGAGTTGGCGGAGGACCATTTGGCGGCTGTTCCGACGGCAGGACAGCGGACATCCTCTTCTTCCCTCTTCTCTGCTCTCTCTCTCCTTATATAGGGCGTGGTCACTGGGGAAGACACACAAACACAGATTAACCAACATCAGGTGCAGTGATTCTGCCACTTACCATCCCTGACTCCGCCCTCCGGTCACAGACCGACGCTTGACCACGCCCCCACTGCCACAAAATTGTTTACAGCAGGAAAATCAACAAACAAATGACGTCCAGTTCTGATCGATGTTTTGGGTAGATCTTCCCTCGAGGAACAAAAGTTGGTCCTTTGCTTGTTGATTTTCTTGTTGTAATCAATTTGTTTACAACTTTGTTTGTTTATTTTCAGTTAAATCGTGTCTCCTCCCTCCCTCAGTTCTGAATGGATTTCAGTTCTGATTGTTTTATTTGAAAAAACTAGATCTTCTGCATAAAACTTGGTAGTCTTAGACTTGGACAACCTTTACTGTCATTCAGTATGCAACACGTGTACACCGAACGAAATTTCGTTGCAGTTTGGCTCAGCACAGAATTAAATATGAAGTGTATTAAATTAAATTATGCGGCAGCAAAAATATTATAAAATGCAATAATATAAAGTGACCAGCCCTGCGATGACCTGGCGACTTGTCCAGGGTGTACCCCGCCTTTCGCCCATAGTCAGCTGGGATAGGCTCCAGCTTGCCTGCGACCCTGTAGAAGGATAAAGCGGCTAGAGATAATGTGATGTGTGTGATAAAGTGACCTTTATACGACTGAACAGGGCGCCGCCATCTTGGGAAAGATGGCGGCGCCCTGTTCGGCTGCGGCTGCATGGGCTCGCGACAGTTACGGTTCTCTCAATCATAATACGCCACCTAGTAAAACTTGGTTATTGTATTGTCAATTTTTTGTGAACAAATTAGTAATTAGGTCAACTTTACACATTTTCTTCTGACTAGAATTGCATCTCCTCTCTCATTTATCATGTGAATTCAGTTCTCATGGATCTTCTCTTGGAGAACAAAATTTAGTCCTTTGTTGATTTTCCTGTTGTAAATAATTTGTCGTGGAGGTTGGTCCTCTCTCACATTGTCACATTTCTGTTCTGTTTGATGTTTTGGTCGTCATGGTTGTTTTGATGGCAGGACAGATGAGCCACTATGTCCTTGAAGTTCTGGTAATGTTACACCAGAGCAGATTGTGTTACTGAAATTATTTTGTGTTCTACAGATTATCAGACATACGGCGTTCCGTCAGTGCGTACAGATTTGGCTGCCCCACGTATCAAACGCATCAGCGACCAAACAAACTATGGTGAAGAAGGCACGGTGTATGAACTGCTGTTTCCCACACTGTACTCGCTTTTCGGGATGCACGAGAGACATTTCTTCTGCCCTCGTACCAAGGACGAGGTGGGCCAACATGGGTCATCAAAATACTTAAATAAAATCAAAATACTTAAATGGTTCGTTCTTCATGGATATAAACAGTATAAGCATTATCTCATCTCATCTCATCTCATCTCATCTCATCTCATCTCATCTCATTATCTCTAGCCACTTTATCCTGTCACAAAATCAGCTCAAAGGCTTTCGACCAATCATGTTCGATATGCAAATTGGAGAAGAAGATAATATGGAGCTTAGATTTGCACATTTGTGTAAATTCTCAGATGTAATGATGGCAAAGATGTGGGATGTGATTAAGGACATTAAAATGTTTTATAAAACAATAACCAATTTGTTATTGGACTAATATTGTGCTTTGTGAATGGTTTAAAATGACATGTTCAAGTTCAATTTAGTCCAAATGTCCCATTTAAATGTTTTTTGTTTGTTTGTTTGTTTTTTTCCCACCATGAAACCTAGATTGATTTTTCTAATGAACAATAATTTTTGAGTTTCTGATCATTTTATTTTGGCTTCAAATTGAAATAAATGGGTTGAAAATAGTGAGTGTAAATTTGAAACCAAAAGTTGATTCTTTCCATCTCATATTTAACACGCACTTGGTGTCAGGAGGATCCGTGAGCTTCAGAACGGGTTTGGGTTCTGTTTCTGTCAGAATTACAAACTGTAGATTTCTCATAATTAAGATATACTGGGGATGAGAAAAAAAATTAATCACAAGACAGTATCTCATCTCATCATTATCTCTAGCCACTTTATCCTTCTACAGGGTCGCAGGCAAGCTGGAGCCTATCCCAGCTGACTACGGGCGAAAGGCGGGGTACACCCTGGACAAGTCGCCAGGTCATCACAGGGCTGACACATAGACACAGACAACCATTCACACTCACATTCACACCTACTGTCAATTTAGAGTCACCAGTTAACCTAACCTGCATGTCTTTGGACTGTGGGGGAAACCGGAGCACCCGGAGGAAACCCACGCGGACACGGGGAGAACATGCAAACTCCACACAGAAAGGCCCTCGCCGGCCACGGGGCTCGAACCCGGACCTTCTTGCTGTGAGGCGACAGCGCTAACCACTACACCACCGTGTCGCCCACAAGACAGTATAATATTTAAAATATAACAAGATGTCCTGGGTCAAAGGGACAGCTATGAGCTATTTAAAATAATGAACTGATCTTTAAAAAAAAATTTAATATACAGTACTGTGCAAAGTTTTAGGCACATGTAAAGAAATGCTGTTGACCAAAAATGGCTTTAAAAAAATGAAATTAAATGTTTCAACATTAAAAAAATACTATAAACAGTAATCAGTAAGCCATAATAAATGAAACAAAATTAATATTTGGTGTGAGACGACCCTTGGCTTAAAAAAAAAAAAGGACTCTCAGGTCCAGTGAGTGCAGTTTTATGCGGAAATGAGCTGTAAGTTTTACTGAGCATCTTACAGAACCAGCCACAGTTCTTCTGGACACTTTGACTGTCACACTCGCTTCTTCATTTTGCACCAAAACCCAGCAGCCTTCATTATGCTTTCTTTTTTAATCTGAAAAGTGCTCTCTTATGGAATATGCTGCTCAGATACAAACTTTTTTTTTCCTGTAACATTGAATTTTGTGCTGGAAAAAAGACAAACATTAGGATTCTGAAATGTTTTTGTACTGACTCGATAATGTACAATTTATAAAACAGAAATCTATAACAAAGTTTATATAGAAAAAAAATAAGGGGCCTAAGACTTTTGCACAGGACTGTATATTTATTTATTTATTTATTTATTTATTTGAGAAATGAATTTATATGAATGAATAAAGCATAAAATACATTTTAATTGACATTTTAACATAGTTGATTTCTTCTTCCTGTTTTAGATGGAGCAGATTTTCCGGAATGCCGGCCTGTGTATTCCCGATCAGACATTTGAGGAGGCCTGGAGCTTAGCGTCCAGGAGTCACCCAACTGGAGAAGTGTGTGTGGAGAGTTTTCGAAACTCTCTCAATGAGCTGCAGGCAAATTAGAAAAGGATGTGTATTGTATCGAACTTGTCAGGTGAATTTGAAACACGATGTCATATTAAGACAATAAATAACATTATTCTATCCACATTCACTGGATATGAGAAATGGTGTGCTCTGATTGGCTACTCTACTACTAGGATATCAGCTTATATACCACGAGTAGAGAAAAACAAAATGGTGGCGCGTGTTGCTGAACCAACCGAGGATGAAATAAAAACTCGACTCGAAAACAAAACCCCCAAAAATACAAAAAAGCAACAAAAATTTTATGGAATAAATGTATTTGACGGTGAGAACTTATCTTTTTTTAATTTTTCAAGAATTATTATAGCATTTTTCACAAATTGTTCCTGTCATTTTGCCAGTTTGTTTTCATTCTAACCAGAAATAATTTTTTCAAGTGTTTTGTATGAAGTTTTTATTTATCGAATTTGCAAAGAATAAAAATGCTCTGTTTCTCAAAATGCAGTGAATGTGGATAGAGTAAAACAGTTATTCCACTCAATCTCATCGTACATGGCTTATAGCCAGCTCGATGCTATGCACCTCATCAGCTATCTGCTCATGTATGACTCGATTTCATGGAATAACTGTTAAATATTACATTATTATGAGAATATTAATATTAGTAGTAATACTACATATTGCTTCTTGACCTGCCTCTTTGGCATTGTGTTACAGTATGTTACAGATAGCATCATAGTTTTTGAGTTCTTGAAATGGTCATTTTACAGTATCGTAATTTACCATTGGCTCAGTGTCTGAGATGTAGTTATTTCCTATGTTTTGTTGGGGCTTTTTTGTGTTCAGAAGGCAAAAGATTCACTGAGATTTCTATTCTTAAAAAAAATTAAAACACCCTATATACCAACTATATACCAAATTTCAAGATATTATTTGTCACATTTTTCAAGCTCTGCTGCAGGAAACCGACCCTACCTCTTTACACTGACCTCAGCATCCCATGGCATAAACCCACCGGACCTTTGGTCCAGGTGAGCGAAAAATTAACATTTCTCACATTTCTTAGTATCAAAAGGCACATATATATATATGAGTGATTCCACGCTTATGGGTACTGAAATGGGGACATGAACTTATTCACCTAAAACCTTTTCTTTTTTTACCATCAGGTCACAAAACATGTAATCTTTAATGAATGATATGTTAAAAGATAACTTTAATTTTCTGAGATGTAATAAAAACATATTTATATGCCATAGTCAAGCCTATGAGTTCCAAAATGATGTCTGTTCCATTACTTCTGTTACGATTGTCCATCTCGCATCTGTTACAAATTAATTACAATCTAGCTCTATACCATGTTAATCTTATTGAAAGAATGTGTATGTTTATTCTACTACACATGTTTATTAATTATATTTGCTAAAACATCACCTTCTTATGTTTCAAAAAGTAGTTCTACATTGTTAAAATTGAGAATATATATGTCCACAACACTTCTGTTACGTTCTGACTTTGGCATATAAATATGTTTTTATTACATCTCAGAAAATTAAAGTTATCTTTTAACATATCATTCATTAAAGATTACATGTTTTGTGACCTGATGGTAAAAAAAATAAATGGTTTTAGGTGAATTTTTAAAAATAAGTTCATGTCCCCATTTCAGTACCCATAAGCGTGGAATCACTCATATATATATATATATATATATATATATATATATATATATATATATATATATATATATCAACACATATACCAACTTTCAAGACCATACCACTCATAGTTTTCAAGTTCTGCTCCGGAAACAAAACCGACCCCTAAGACTACCCTGAGAGACTAAGTCTGAAATTGTTTCCAGGGAAACATGAAAAATTAAAAATTTTCAAATTTCTTAGTATGAAAAGGCTACATCACCTTGTTAACATGTATACCAAGGTTCAAATTTGTATCATGAATAGTTTTGGATATATGCTCTGGAAACGAACATTGCTCTTAGAAACTAAGTCAAAATAAATTTTTTTATGTAAAAATTTGAAAAATACTTTTTTTCCAAAAACCCAACATAGCAAAAGGCACCAGTTCACATGTTGCTTGATATGTATACAAAGTTTCACGAAGATATCTTCGGTAGTTTTAAAGATATGGCCCAGAAACAAAAACGTGACCGGACGGATGGACAGCCGGACGGACGGAACCCGTTTCTATATCCCCTGCCAAACTTCGTTTGGGCGGAGGATAAAAAGAAAAGGGAAAAAAAAACATATCCACCTGGAAGGTGTTGCACATTCCAGATACACATACCGTATATACTACACATAATCACATACTGTATTAACCTCATAATAAATGAATAAAAATGTCCTGCATATCAAAAATTCTGAGAAACTAGTTTTGTTCGGATTGGTCTCACGATGCATTTTTCAAACTTTTTCATGTCTGGACAATATATGCCAGAACAGAAGTTCAAAATAGTAGTAAATCCAATACAGTGGAAACTAGAAGGACACTCTATAGCCTGCATATCTCCACCAAGCCACACATTATCAACATCAAAATCAAATAACTTGAATCTAAGATAATACTAAAGCTGTCCACCAAATTTCATCCAAATCCGTTCACTACTTTTTGAGTTACGTTGGGAACAAAAATAAATAAATCCCGGCTCCGCATACATCTGGATTTGCATCAAAATCTAATTAATTGTTCCTTGACCCATGGTCCAGTTTTCCTCCAAGTTTCCTCAAAATCTGTTCACTACTTTGAGTTATGTTGGGAACAGACAAACAAACAAACAAACAGAGGTGAAAACATAACCTCCTCCAACAAAATTAACAGAGAAAATTATCATGTTATTTGTTCAACTCGGCGTTACCCAAGGAATCAGATGAAAGTGGAATCATTTCTACAGGATTGTAATGTGGAGTTGTTCTTATAGACAAGTATCTGACTTTGCACTATTGGTGGCGCTCGAGTGGCGCTTGATTTCCGTGCACTGAAACTGCTGAGAGGGTATCTGGGACTGTCCTGTATCAGTGTGTCAGATTTCATTAAAAGCCAACGAAGCATTCTATGGGCTTCCATAGACCCCCATGGTGGAAGCAAAATAACCTTTTCTACTTGGCCCCCTAATAAATAAATAAATAAATAAATAAATACTAATTAAGATGTTAATAATTAAAAAAAAAAATCCATCCTTTGTAAAACTGATGAGAAAGCATCTCTGATGGATGCATGTCATCCGATTTATTTAAAAAGATGTTCTTTATCCAATCTTGGAGCAACACAATTATAAGATTGAGCAGAACTGAAACAATAATAACTTGTTTTAAATGTTAGTCGGATTATTTTTTTTTTTTCCTTTCAGCAGTAATGGAGTTTGTGTGGGGATTTTCGTCATGTGTGTGCAAACAGGTCTTAATATGATTACCAGAGTGGATATTGGATATCATTTCAGTTTAAATGAACATGCTAATACCATATTAGCTAATTAATCGTGAAAGAATCGAATAAGAGAATAATCCGCAAGAAAACGAGGGCCTTGCTGCTGAAGTGCGTTAATACGCCAGTTGTACATCGTTTTGGATTAGGGCTCATTTTTCTTTTATTAATCTGCTTAATATTTAAAAAAAAAAACACAACGCAAACAAATGTGTGCATACGTGTAATGATGACATAATGACACCGTTGGATGCCGTTTCAGAAATCCTCCAGTGTGTGCGAGTGCGTTGTTAAGCATTGATTTCACACAGGCCCGGATTTAAGACAGTCTAACTGAGGATTAATGGAATAAAATTACTGGAATAAATATACATGAAAAGAAACACAGACTGACAAATTGTCATCTTGTTCCATTTTCCTATAGCAAAATTATCCCTTTGAAGGTTATTAATTATCACCTATACACATCTAGTGGATATATAGAATAGAATAGAATAGAATAGAATAGAATAGAATAGAATAGAATAGAATGCCTTTATTGTCACTATACACATGTACAATGAGATTAAAGCATCTCCAATAACAGTGCAAACAGCGTGTAGAGAGAGAGAGAGAGAGAGAGAGAGAGAGAGGAAGGAAAAAAAGGGGGGGAGGGTGTAAGGGGGTAAGGTGCACAGTCGTGAGGTGTACGTGTTGTGTTACACATTATGGAGTGAGGTATTGCTCATTGCACATTATAAAGTATTGCACAGAGAGAGTCACATTATAAAGTATTGCACATTATAAATTATTGCACGAGAGAGTCACATTATAAAATAAAATATTACACATTATGAAGTATTGCAAGGTAAGGTAATGTGCACAGACTTGAGGTGTATGTGCTGTGTGTAAGGTGCACAGTCCTGAGGTGAATGTGTTGCGTTTCGCATTATGGAGTGAGGTATTGCACATTATAAAAGTATTGCACAGAGAGAGTCACCTTATAAAGTACTGCACATTATAAATTATTGCACGAAGAGAGTCACATAGTAAAATAAATAAACTATAAAGTCAGAGCATATCCGAGTTCAGGGCAGTTATGGCTTTTGGAAAGAAGCTGTTTTTGAATCAATTTGTCTTTGTCCTGATGCACCTGTAGCGCCTCCCTGAGGGCAACAGGTCGAACAGATCAAAGCCAGGGTGGGAGCTGTCCTTGATAATGTTCTTAGCTCTG